>NC_066536.1:13676729-13681729 GCF_024679095.1 Eriocheir sinensis
GAAGAAAGGAGAGCAGTATGAATAGGAGAAAAGGGACAAAAAGGGACATAGAGAGGGTATAGGATGGGAATGTTGAAGAAGGGAGAGCAGTGAGTTAGTAGAAGGGGGAAGGGACAGTGAAGGATATAGAGAGAAGGAGGAGAGAAAGTATGGTTGACCTGATATATGCAAATCCAACCTATCCAACCTCGACAAGTTCAACCGTAACCCAACTTAATTTTCTTCTTCTTCTTCTTCTTCTTTTTTTCTTTTTCTTTTTCTTCTTCTTTTTCTTCTTCCTCTTCCTCTTCTTCTTCTTCCTCTTCCTCTTCCTCTTCTTCGTCCTCGTCCTCTTCTTCTTCTTCTTCCTTTTCTTTTTCCTCTTCTTCTTCCTCTTCTTCTTCTTCTTCTTCCTCTTCTTCTTCTTTTCCTTCTTCTTCTTCTTCTTCTTCTTCTTCTTCTTCTTCTTCTTCTTCTTCTTCTTCTTCCTCTTCCTCCTCCAGAACGCGGGCCTCGTCACCCTCACCTCAACGCCCCTGAACTGCGGCCCAGCTCTGCGCGCCCTCCTCGACCGCCCCACCCACGAGAAGCTGCTGCTGCTCCTGCCCCTCGGCTACCCCGCCAAGGACGCCACGGTGCCGGGGATCTCGCGGAAGCCCCTCGACGAGATACTGGTGATGATGTAGAGGGGGAGACGAGGAGAGTCGAGGAGAGAAGAGAAGAGAAGAGAAGAGGAGAGGAGAGGAGAGGAGAAGAGAAGAGGAGATTAGAGTGGAATGGAGTGGAGAGGAGAGGAGATTAGAGGCGAGGAGAGGAGAGGAGATTAGAGGAGAGGAGTGAAGAGGAGAGGCGAGGAACACGTGCTGAGGCGTAGCCGTTCTATTTGTACCTCTTTCTGTATTCAAAAGTTAGGTTAGGGGAGGCGGTGGCTGAGTGGTTAGCGTGCCGGCCCCGCATTCCGCCGCGCTTTCGATGATGCGGGTTCGAATCCGCCGCTAACCACCTGGGATTTTTCGGTCACCGTCGAGTGGCCTAAGACTACCCACATGCTGTCCTGAAGACCACCTATCAACCCGGACTTTAGAAGAAGCTGTGCAGCGCAAGTGAAATCAAGAATGAGCTCCGGGGGTCAGCGTGAACCAATAATAATGGCGCCACTATAAACAATTGCTTTCGCCATGACGAGCCTACCAGCGCTATAGGCCAGATGTACAAAAAAAAGTAGCAATTATAGCGGTAAAAGGGGCAATTGCTGAGACTTGACCATATTTGTTGAATCTTTTTCTTCGTTCACAGGTTAGGTTAGGTAAGGTTAAGTTAGGTGTGTGTCTCTATCTCAGCGTTACCAAATTATCGTACTCAGCCACGCAGCACATTGTGTTTTCCGGTTTCTGAGTCACAGCTATCGCAAACAAACACCAATAAGTAACGCTTTTTAACGATAACTTTAGCTGAAATCTCGTTATCTGTGCGGGTAGGAGAGTTTTGGGCCCTGGAACTGATAAATGCGATGTTTTCAGTACGATAATATGGTAACGCTGCTCTATCTATCTGCTTCGTTGTCTGCCAGCTAGCTCTTAAGGGATATCTGGTGTATATGAACGAGTATATCCTTAGCTACTGTGTTCCAAGCGTTCTTTTATGTGACTCCGAAGTTTGCTTATATACCTCTGTTAAGAAGAAGCATGATACAACCTTGATCTTGTTTGATTCAACCTTATATAATTCTCTCTCTCTCTCTCTCTCTCTCTCTCTCTCTCTCTCTCTCTCTCTCTCTCTCTCTCTCTCTCTCTCTCTCTTAACTATGCAGTACTATTAGACTTTTTTTTATTTTTTTTTACGTTGCTGCCTATTGTTGCGCCGGTAGGCATCTTCCCGGTGGGGCCTGACGGTCGGCCCAGCTCGTTCTGGCGCAGGCGAGTGTTTATAGTGGCGCCATCTTTACTGTTATTCCTATTGTTATTACTCGTTTATCATTACTATTAGACACTGGAAGACCGGAGGAACAAGAGAGAAGGGGAGATAGAGAACAGGGGGGATGGGAGGGAAGGGAAGCTTAGGTTAGAGGGAAAGAGGAGGAAGGGAAGGGAAGAGAGGATAGAGAGCAAGAGACAAACTATAATAAAGGGTAGAAGACAACATAAGGGAGCTCAGATTTATCCAACAGCATTAGGGAAGAAAATTGATGGCGAACACACAACGAAAAAACAACAAAAAACAAGAAAAATAACGAAAACAACGACGAGAGAGAGAGAGAGAGAGAGAGAGAGAGAGAGAGAGAGAGAGAGAGAGAGAGAGAAGGAGGATTTCCCTTGAAGATAAAGGGTTCCCATGTGGTGTGTGTGTGTGTGTGTGTGTGTGTCAGGGTCAGTCAGTCAAGCGGTGTTATCGAAGACCTTCACAACGCTATACAACGAAAGAACAACAATAATCAGACGACGAAGCTGGGATGAGCGTATAGTGATCGTGACTAGAAGCGGCGATAGTGATGCTGGCGAAGATAAAAAAGACAAACAGCTGTGACGTAGAAGTGGTGGACGTTGTGGTTGTGGTTACGCGGGGGAAGCACTAGGGCAGGATGGGCTGAGTGACCGAGTGAATGCCCGTCGCTTGAGACTGGACGTGTAGCCTAATACCGACGCCTTTTAAGCAGTGGTGAAAAACAAGTGAAAAGCAACCCAGTGTAGTCTAGTCCTGGAGATGGTGTTATGCAGGTAGGATGATATGTCGCTGATGTTGCGGAATAGACTTGTAGTGATTGTGACGTGAAGTTGATGATGGTGGAGGAGAGAAGAGTATCAAAACACCTCTCCACCCGAAACCGACCTCTCCTCAGGCCTCTCATTCCGTTTTCTTTCCATGGAGGAGCATTTCGCAAGCCTTTTTCTTCCTATTGTTGTGTTTTGCCCTTGAGCTGCCTCCCTTGTTGTTAAAATAAGTAACTGTGGTGTAGAAGTGGTGGGAGTGTTCAGCTGACGGAGACCTCGGCGGCAGGATGGGGTGTAGCTTCAGTAGAGCCAACGGGTGCTACTCCTTAACGTGTTGCTGCTGTCTGGAGGTGGACGAGGCGTGTTCCTGGGTCGCCGCCATTGGTCTGGTAAGCAGTGAATGGTCTGACTGTTGCCCTTTGCTCTCGCTCTAGTCCATGGTCTTAGTTGCAGCCCTTGCTCTCTTCTTGTTCTCGTTTTTATCCTTCTTGTTTCTTGGTCTTGGTCTTGTTTTTGATTTAGTCCTTTTTGTTTTTACTTTTTTCTTTTCTTATTTTTTCGTTTCTGTTTTTTTTTCTGTTCCTCATTTGGTTTATGATTTTTTTTCTCTGGTGTTCTTCTCTTACCTTTTCTACTCGTCTTTATTCTTTCTCTTTTTCGTCTTTTTTTCTTCGATCTAGAGTTTTTCTTTTATTTTTTATTTTTGTCTTCATATTCCCTTTCTTCGTTTCGTTTTTTTTTTGTCACTTTATTTATAATTTTCTTCCTCTTCCATCTTCTCGTTTTCATTCTTTCTCTTTTTTGTTTTTCTTTTTTTGTCTTCGGTTTAGAGTCTTTTTAGTTTTTATTTTGTCTTCCTTTTCTCGCTTTTCCTCTCGCTTTCTCTTTTCTCTTTGTCACGGTTCATGATTTTCTTCCTGGTCTCCTCCTCCTCATTCTCGTCTTTATCCTCATTTTTTCTCGTTCTTGCTTCTGGTTTTCATTTTTGTGTTATTTTCCTCGTTTTTCGTCTGTTTTTTTCTGTCACCGTTCATGATTTTGCTCCTGGCCTCTTCCTCCTCGTTCTTTTCCTCAATGTTTCTCGTTCTTGCTCTTGTCTTCCTTTTCTTGCTTTCATCCCGGTCATCTCATCCCTTTCTCATTCTCCCTTCCCTCACCACCGCGTCCTCCTCCTTCCTGGCAGGTGTGGGGTGGCGTGGCAACCCTGGTGGACTTCATATCAGCCAACCTTCCGGAACAACACTGCCTCGGCTGCCTCGACCACGACCTTTGTCAGTGGCCTTGCAATTTACTTTCATTGATACTTTGTCTTAGCTGGCACTATTACAGTGAAGCATGTGTGACAATGGCTTGAATGTCTCCGAGAAGGTATTTTTACTATTTTACTCTTCTTGTGTACAGACGTCCAGCTGAGCGTGGCTGCGGGCTGCATCAACGCCGTGCAGTGGCTGGCCAGCGTCCTGCTTCTGATTGGTGCTAAGCTGGTATGCAAGGAGGAGGAGGAGGAGGAGTAGGAGGAGGAGGAGGAGGAGGTGGAGGGAGCGGACATATTATAATCTGTTCAAACGAAGCGTTCATCTGGTGCTAAGGTGGCGTTTGTAAGGCCTCTCCTGCATGGTTGGCTAGAGTTTTCTCATTCCGATGGAGGCTGCCTGTCAATAACGAGCTCTCGGTCAACGTGTTTCTATATTATTTGCCTCAGCTCACCTCATATACAAGGTAGACAGTTATGGTTGGCGTCATTAGACTGAACAGTGACATAATACTCCAACCGCTTTCTGAATCCTGCACAACAAATTTTCTGTTACACAGAAAAGTTTTCATGTATTTCAACGACAAAGTCTCTGGAAATGTCTAGTCACATTTAGCACCAGCAGACTGATGAGCAGAAGGTTTTCCAGCAAGATTTCCACCAGGATGCCTCCAAATTTCCGCTGCCTAAATGACAATCACTGTGTCACGGGCTTGCCGTTACCTGGGCAGTGACGCGGTAAACTCCACGGACGCGGCCAGCCACGTTTCATTACTCAAAGGCTTTCGTGATGGATAATGTAAGCACCCCGAATTTATTCTCCCCCAGAACAGATTCATTCTATATATCACCATATTAGTCATATACTAGAAGAATGAGTAATAAGCACGCTAATCGTTCTTTGCATTAGAAAAAAAAGCTTTTTATTCCTTCCCTCGCAGCCACTCATCCCTCCCCGCTCCCTGGCAATACATCTGACTTTGACTTTATCACATTTCCGCTGTCAGTCATAAAGGAGAGGGTTTACACGTGACAACATAACCAGTGCCTGTAGCATATAA
>NC_066536.1:13686729-13691729 GCF_024679095.1 Eriocheir sinensis
GTCTAATCTTGCCTTTCAACCCCTTGGCAACCTTTCTCTGCCATCCCTGTCGTCTCTCTCTCTCTCTCTCTCTCTCTCTCTCTCTCGCCACTAGCCTTGTAACACCAGGGAACGCCCACAAGTGTATGCTGTGTGTGTGTGTGTGTGTGTGTGTGTGTGTGTGTGTGTGTGTGTGTGTGTGTGTGTGTGTGTGTGTGTGTGTGTGTGTGTGTGTGTGTGTGTGTGTGTGTGTGTTTGCATGAATTCCTCAAGTTAACAAAATCACAAAGGCTTCTTCCTTTTTCTTTTTCTTCTTCATATTCCTTTTTTTTTGTGTTAAAGCACAACAACAAGGTCACACACACACACACACACACACACACACACACACACACACACGCACACACTAAATGATTCGATTAAGTTTCCCTTCCAACATCGGGTCCCCATCTCTCTCTCTCTCTCTCTCACGGATTCCTTTCCCTCCCTCACTTCCTGTTTTATCACATCTGGCACTGTCTTCATTCTTCTTTTTTTGTTTTGTTTTTTTCTTCTTCTTCGTTCTCTTTCTTCTCTCTTCCGTTCGTTCCCCGTTTTTCTTCTTTCTCGCTTCTTCCTTCCTCCTTTTCAGTCTTCACTTCCTGGTCGATTCCTTCATCTTCTTTTTCTTTTCTTCTTCTTCTTCTTCTTCTTCTTCTTTTCTTGCCTCTTTCTCGTTCCTTGTGAATTCCACTGATATTTCTTTACTCTTATCCTCCTCCTCCTCCTCCTTCTCCTCCTCCTTCTTTCAATTTTATTTTCCCCAGACGGTGTTGTGGTGTGTGTGTGTGTGTGTGTGTGTGTGTGTGTGTGTGTGAACGAATTTCCGGATAAAAGCAACAAATGATCAAGACAAGACACGAAACTTAATTATTCAATGAAACAGAAGAGGACATGGCGCCCCTTTCTCTTTTCCTCCTCCTCCTCCTCCTCCTCCTCCTCCTCCTCCTCCTCCTCCTCCTCCTCCTCCTCCTTCTTCTCCTACCTCCTTCTTTTACTCTTACTCATCCTCCTGCTTTTCCCTTCTCTTTTTTTCCTTCTCCGCTCTCCTTCTCCTTACTGACGGACGCCTCGCAGGAAGGAAGGAAAGGACGTGAAAGGCACCGGAAGGATATTAACACAGAGAGTCCTACGAAATCGTTAAGTAAAGAAGGATATTAAAAGGACTCCACCACCACCATCACCACTAACAACAACTACTACTACTACTACTACACTATTAAACACAACATTATCAGTAGTGTAATACCTCAAAACTTCTCTTCGTCGTCACTGAGGCGCGAAGGTCGGCAGCACATAGAAAACGGAATCTTTCAAGGTGGACTCAAGTGACATAGTTCAGCGCAACGTTTTTCCTCACCACTTCTCTTTTTCCACCTTCTAGTCCGTCTCCTCCCTACCCTAGCTACTGTACAATACGGTGTGGTAGGACTTCTCTGCTACTGTAACTACTACCTTGTCAGCTTCAATAAGTATATGGACGAGTAGAGTTGAACGTGAGAGAACACGAAATCATTGAATCTTCATATACGAAATGATAGAGAAAAGGAAGGCAGTTTTTTTGGTAGGAATGCGGGAATAAACAGATTGCAAAACAGATAAATCGATATGATACGCTTGGAAGGGAAGAAAAGCGAATTGAGTTCTAATCGTGAGAGAAAACGAAATTAGTAAGCCTTCAAATACAAAACTAAAGAAAAAGGAAGGTAGACAACTAAACTAAATAAAAAAAGAAAATCCAGATGACATGTGGAAGAGAAGGAAAGCGAATAGGGTTTTAAGCGTGAAGGAAAGATAAATTAGTAAGCCTTCAAATAGGAAAATAAGGAGAAGAGGAAAAGGCAACCAGTCAGTCGCTAGGAAAACGAAAGAAAAAAAAAAAAGACGCGGAAGTGAAAAAAACGAATATGAGTTCAACGTGAGACAAAACGAAATTAGTGAACCTTCAAATAGTAATGAGCAAAATAGGAAAACGAAAGAAAAAAAAACATAAGACGCGGAAGTGAAAAAAAAGAATGAGTTCAACGCGAGACAAAACGAAATTAGTGAGCCTTCAAATACGAAAATAAAGAGTAGAGGAAAATGGCAGCCAGTCAGTCAGTCAGTCAGTCGGTAGAGAAAACAAAACAAAACCGTAAACAAACAGGAAAAGAATACACAACAGACAAGTCGAGGAAAATACACGTGGATAAGAAAAAAAGAAAACGGAGAAGAGAAAACAAAACTAGCAAACCTTCAAAAAACGAAAACAAAAAGAGGAAAAATCAGTCAGTCAGTCAGTCAGTCAGTCGATACAAAAACCAAAAAAACAAACACACACAAACACACGCACACAACCCAAGTCGAAGATCCACGTTACAAGGCAAACAACAGAACACATAAACAAAACCCAAACAAGAGGAAGCATAGGAGTCTACAAGAGGGCGGCAGTACAGTCGTCTCTCCTCGCCCTACACACACAAGGCAGCTCCGTTAGACTCTTTTATATAGAGAAGCGTCTGTTACCCCGCTTCATAAATCTGTCCGAACGTCTCTTAAAGGCTTCTATATCGTGTTCGCGTTAACCACATGGCTGCTGAGTGAGTCTGTTCCCGCCTTACGTAAACTAGAATGGGGATTAGAGTTATGGAGGAAAGGAGAACGGAAAAAAGAGAGACGGTTGAGGCTGAAATAAAAGGGGCGGAAAGGAGAACGAAATAAGAGAAGGAAAGGAGGATGGAATAGAAGAAGAGGGAAAGGAGAACCAAATAAACTGTCTGGGGAATATAGTTATGGAGGAAAGGAGAACGGAAAAAGGAGAGACGGTTGAGGCTGAAATCAAAGGGGGAGGAAAGGAGAACGAAATAAGAGAAGGAAAGGAGGATGGAATAGAAGAAGGGGGAAAGGAGAACCAAATAAACTAGACTGAGGAATATAGAGTTATGGCGGGGAGGAGAATGGGAAAGGAGAGCAGGTGAAAGAAAAGGAGAGGGAAAGGAGAACGAGATAGAAGGAGAGGGAAAGGAAAATAAAATAGAAGAGGAAAAGGAGAACCAAATATACTAGCCTCAGAAAAATAGTTATGAAGGAATA
The DNA here is from genome assembly GCF_024679095.1 of Eriocheir sinensis. Classification (NCBI taxonomy): domain Eukaryota; kingdom Metazoa; phylum Arthropoda; class Malacostraca; order Decapoda; family Varunidae; genus Eriocheir; species Eriocheir sinensis. Next base: position 13,689,820 of record NC_066536.1, read on the forward strand.
GAGAACTGAAATAAAAGGAAACAATAGAGGAAGAGGAAGAGATGAAACTAACTTATACAGAGCAAAATGGACGGCAAGAGATAAACGTAAGAATGAAAAAGTAAGAATAAATAAAGAGATGAAGAAAAGAAAGGAAAGGAGAAGAAGCAAAACTAGAGAAAAAAAAGGAAGAGGTTGGCGGTAACTTTAGAAACGTAAACACGACCATAATCTTGATAACAGCGATAAGACGATGAGAGAGAGAGAGAGAGAGAGAGAGAGAGAGAGAGAGAGAGAGAGAGAGAGAGAGAGAGAGAGAGAGAGAGAGAGAGAGAAAGGATCAGGACAAAAGGATGACTCTTACATCTCCACTCAATCCTTTAAACAAGCCAATCATCTCCTTAGTTGCTCCTTGCCTCACCACCACCACCACCACTACCACCACCACCATCACCACTACCACTATTAACACCTTCCCTTCCTATCTACATTCTCTTCATTTGTTTTATTGTTTATCTTTAGGTGGTTCAGTCTTTCTAATATCAATATCTTCTCAAACTTGAAGGACAGGAACACTCCATTAATTTGTTTTTCTCTATATTGTTTTTTTGGTCATAGTTTCCCTCCTCCTCTTCTTCTTCTACGTCTACTTCTACTTCTTGTTCTTCTCCTTTTTCTTCTCTTTCTCCACCTTCTTTTTCTTCTATCCTCGTCCTTCCTTCCCTTTCTTCTTCCACCGCCTTCCTCCTTTTCCTCTTATATGTTCAATCGACCAAAATCATCTTATACCTTCTCCTTTTCTCCTCTTCCTTTCCCTTTCCTTCTTTATGCGTTAACCCTATTCACCTTTTACTTTCTCTCCTCTTCTCTCATCGCCTTCCTTCTCCTCCTCTTCTATATCCTCCCAAACACATTCATCTCTTACCCTCTCCTCCGCCTCCCCTTCTCTTCTTCCCTTCCCTTCCCTTCCCTTCCCTTACCTTCCCTTCCGCACCCAAAATATGAATCACGGTCTTCAATGCGGAAGTTTAATCGCCTTTCATCAGAGCTCCGTTGATTAAAATGAATAAACATGTGATTGATGTGATGATGAATGAAGCCGCATTATGTGTGTGTGTGTGTGTGTGTGTGTGTGTGTGTGTGTGTGTGTGTGTGTGTACCCTTCCATCCACCTCTTCTCCCACACTAACCTCCACTAACCCCTCCACTCTCTCTCTCTCTCTCTCGTAGTCATCCCTTACCTCCCATTTTCCGTTCCCCTCACCCCACCATGCACCCTCCCCCTCCCCCTCCCCACCCCCTTCCCTCCTCCCGACCATAATTACTGTCTGTTTACATAATACGAAGGTTCATTACTCGCTGTGGACGCAGGAAAATCGGGACCTCATATTTGTTTGGGTTTCATCTTTTTCTATTCCTCCGCCTTTTTGTTCTTCATCGTTTCTATTGTCATTTCCACCACCACCACCACCACCACCTTCCCCCTTTTCCTTTTTCTTTTTCTCTTCCTTTCTTACATTCTTTGCTTTCCAATATTTGCTTCCGGGATGAATGCAACGTTTTCCTACTCTTAAAAACATAACCACCACCACCACCACCACCACCAACAACAACAACAACAACAACAACAACAACGGTACGAAAATAATGACCTACGACCAAGCTCTTCCACGCAGAACTCCGCCTTAGAAATTAGGTCTTACAGGTTACGTACGAACAGCTTAAAGGATTTTGACTTAATACCCTTTTCTGCGACTCCCACTTACGACGCTCGACTTACGACAGAATAGCGACTTACGACGTACCCACAATGCGACGCGAGGCTTATTAAGACGAGAATAGTGGGTAGTATTGTCCATTGGGGGTCTTGTTACGCTCAATGCAGGGGACACACACACACACACACACACACACACACACACACAACACGA
>NC_066536.1:13696729-13701729 GCF_024679095.1 Eriocheir sinensis
CATGAGTTGGGTGTTGGCTCGCGTCCCGATATGTTTAAAGGCGATAGGTTCACACACACACACACACACACACACACACACACACTCACAGACACATACACACACAGAGGGGGAAAAGTTTATGTAGAGAGAGAGAAACTGTGTGAGGAAGTAAATGGAAAGAGAGAGAGAGAGAGAGAGAGAGAGAGAGAGAGAGAGAGAGAGAGAGAGAGAGAGAGAGAGAGAGAGAGAGAGAGAGAGAGAGAGAGAGACTAATGATGTTAATTACCTATACGTAACTACTTGACTAATTATAGGGAGGGGGAGAGGGAGGGAAGAAGGGAGGGGAGGGAGGGAGGGCGGGAGAAAGAGGGAGGGGGAGGAAAAGTGAGAGAGAAAGTAGAGAAAATAAAGATAGTGAAGGAAGGATTATGAAGATGGATGATGAAGGGGAAAGAGGAAGGGTGAAAATCGTTATATCATGAGAGAGAGAGAGAGAGAGAGAGAGAGAGAGAGAGAGAGAGAGAGAGAGAGAGAGAGAGAGAGAGAGAGAGAGAGAGAGAGAGAGAATAGGTAAATAACAATAATGAGAAGGAAGAAAGGGTGAGATGGACAAGATGAAGAAAAGGATGAAGTGGAGGAAGAAAAAAATGAATGAGAGAGAAAGAGAGACAGACAGAAAAAGGAGAAAGAGAGACAGACAATGAAAACCCTCTGACCTTTAAACTTTACAGAAGAAAAAACAAAAACAAACAAAAAAATCAACACACAGAAATAGCAAAACACACACACACACACACACATACACACTCCCCCCCCTCCACACACACACACACATTACCCCTCCACTCCCTCCCCCCACACACATCCACACACACACACACACACACACACACACACACACACACACACACACCACACACACACACACAAAACAGAGAAGAAGCAAAATAAACCCAACGTAGGGAATCCAAACACCTTCCGGGACAGATAAACAGCCAAACGCCAGCCCAACACGCGGGCGATCCATCAGACTAGTAACCAAATAAATAAGCAAGCAGGGCAGACAGGGCGAAGAAGAGGAGAGAAGAAGGTGAGATGGGAGTGAATGAGGAGAGACAGAGAAGGGAAGGAAAGAAGGAGAAGGAGAGGCGAAATTAAGAAGGGAAGGAAGAAGAGAGAGGGAAAGAAGGATGGCAAGGCAGGGTGAGACAGGGCGAAGAGAAGAAGGTGAGATTGAACTGAATGGGGAGAGGCAGAGAAGGGAAGAGTAAGGAAAGACGAAATTAAGAAGGGAAGGAAGGAGAGAGAGGGAAAGAGGGATGGCAAGGCAGTGTGAGACAGGGGGAAGAGAAGGGGTAGGTGAGATTGAACTGAAAGAAGAGAGGCAGAGAAGGGAAGGGAAGGGAAGAAGAAGGAGAGGGGAAGAGAAGGGACGACTGAATGAGAAATAGCGAAGGGAAGGGAAAGGAAAACCGAGTGTAAGGGATGGGATGGGGAGAAGAGAGGTAGAGAAGAGAGGAGAAGAAAGAGTAAGGAAAGATTTGTTAAAGAAGGGAAAGAGGAGAGGGGCATGTAAAAGAGAGAGAGGGAAAGAGAGAGAGCAAGGAAGGGAGAGGGAGAGAAGAGGAGAGAAGGAGAGATGGAGCTGAATGAGGAGAGGCAAAGAAGGGAAGGGAAGAAGGGGAAGAGAAAGACGGAATGGAGGAAGGAGAGGGAAAGACAAGTTGAAGAAGGGAAAGAGAGAAAGAGGGGAGGAAAAAACGGAGAGAAAGGAGGGAAAAGAGGAGGAAAAGGGGAGGAGTTTGTAAGATTGCAGTGAATGAGGAGAGTAAAGGGAAGGGAAAGGAAAGACGAATGTTAAAAGGGAAATGGAGGAGAGAAGAGGAGAAGAAGGTGAGATATAATTGAATGAGGAGAGACAGCGAAGGGAAGGGAAGGGAAAGGAAGGAGGGGAAGGAAAAATGTGTTTAAGAAGGGAAAGAGGGGGAGAGAGGCAGGAAAAAGAGAGAGAGAAAAGGGAGAGAAAAAGAGGGATAGCAAGGAAGAGAGAGGGGGAGAAGAGGAGAAGAAGGTGAGATGGGACTGAATGAAAGAGACAGAGAAGGGAAGGGAAGGGAAGAAGGGGAAGGGAAGAAGGGGAAGGGAAGAAGGGGAAGGGAAGAAAAGAGGGAGAGAAGGGACGAATGAGAAGGGAAGCGAAGGGAAGGGAAAAAGACCAGTGCAAGAAGGGAAGGGGAGGAGAGAGACAGAGAAGGAAGAAGAAGGAGAAAGAAAGACGTGTTTAAGAAGGGAAAGAGAGAGAAGAAGGAAAGAGAGGGAGAGGGAAAGAGGAAGAGAAGATTCAATTATATCTCACCTTCTTCTCCTCTTCTCTCCTCCCTTTCCCTTTTAACATTCGTCTTTCCTTTCCCTTCCTTTTACTCTCCTCATTCACTGCAATCTTACAAACTCCTCCCCTTTTCCTCTCTTTTCCCTGAACAAGGAGTGATGATGAAGGGAAGGGAAAGGAAAGATGAGCTTACGAAGGGAAGGAAAGAGGGAGAGAAATACAAATGAATGAGAAGGGTAGCGAAGGGAAGGGAAAGCAAAGACAAATTTAAGAAGGGAAAGAGAGAGGGAGAGAGAAGGGCAGAAGGGATTGGATGGGAGTGAGCAACAAGAGATAGTGGAAGGAAGGGAAATGACAGACGAGTTTAAAATGGGGAAGAGAGGAAGGCAGGAAAGAAGAGGGAGAAAGGGACGGTACAGAAGGGGAAGAGAGGGAAGAAAGTAGAGGGAGAGAGAGAGAGGTGGTAGTGGATGAGATAGGATTGAATGAGAAGAGGTAACGAAGAGAATGGAGAGGAGAGAGAAAGAGAGGGCCAGGGAAGAAAAAAGGGAGAGAGAGAGAGAGAGAGAGAGAGAGAGAGAGAGAGAGAGAGAGAGAGAGAGAGAGAGAGAGAGAGAGAGAGAGAGAGAGAGAGAGAGAGAGAGAGAGAGAGAATCTAGCCTAACCTAACCTAACCTAACCTAAACCTAACCAAACCAAACCAAACCAAACCTAACCAAACCAAACCAAACCAAACCAAACGTAACCTAACCAAACCAAACCGTAACCTAACCTAACCTAACCTAACCAAACCAAACCGTAACCTAACCTAACCTAACCTAGCCTAACCTAACCTGGTAAAACATATGCTCGATGAAGTAAATTAGAAAATGGACCGGAAATACTAGTTTAAGAATGGAAAGGAAAGGGAGGGGCAAGGGACAGGAAAGACGGACGAAATGAAACAAAAGAACGTGACAGGGATCGTGAGGCAGGTCAGAACGGAAGGGTGAATGACCGAATACAAAGCAAGAATCAAAGAAAGAATGAAGGGAAAGGAAAGGGAGGGAAAGGGAAGGGAAGGGAAGGGAATGGAATGGAATGGAAGGGAAGGGATGGGATGGGATGGGATGGGTGCACATGACACAACAAAGCAGGCATGAATGAAGGAAGGAAGGAAGGAGGCAACCAGTAGACAGACACATTCTCAGAGACGTTTTCGGCTCTTACAACACCCATTTCCCAAGACCACAAAGGAGGTTAGTCGGGTTCCCATGCGTGTGCTTTTCACGTTCACGGTGCAGAGGAAGCCTTGTCACACTACCACTAGGCTCATAAAACTATCCCACGGAAATACCAACACAACATCAACAACAACAACCTCGACGAAAGCCTTGTATACCAAATGTGTGTGTGTGTGTGTGTGTGTGTATAAGCCCGAAAGGTTTGAGGAGTATACGGATCATACATAGAAAGAAAGAAAGGAGAACAGAAAGAAAAATAAATATAAAAAAACAAGACAGGAAGGAAGGAGACAGAGGAGAAGGCAGGAATGAAGAGAGATAGAAAGGATAGGAGAAAGAGAATTGAGAAGGATTGAAGAAGAAGAAGAGGAGTAGGAAGAAAGGGAAAGAAAGAGGAAGAAAGGAAGTTAGGAAAGCGTACGAAAGGAAGCATGGAAGAAAGAGAACAGACAAGGATTGAAGAAGAAGAAAAAGAAGAGGAGTAGGAAAAGGGAAAGAAGGAGGAAGGAAGAAAGAAAAGCGTACGAAAGGAAGGATGGAAGTAAAAAAAAAAGAAAGAAGTAAGGAATGGGCGAATCGTATACAAAGAAAGGCAGGGCAGTTAAAGCAGGGCAAGAGGTCAACAGGATGAGGTTACGTAGGGCAGGGCAGGGCAGGGCAGGGCAGGGCAGGAGGAAGAGGAGGAGGAAGAAGAGGAGGAGGAGGAGGAGGAGGAGGTCAAGGGGTTAAGTGAGGCTCAAATGTTGATAATTATAGTTTCCTTGAGCTTGGAAAAGTGGCTGAAGTCTTCCCCGGGGCTTGAACACGGGACCACGGGGAAGGGGAGGGAAGATGAGCCATGTAGCGCAATAGATAGATAGATAGATAGATAGACAGATAGATAGTTAGATAGATAGATAAAGATAGAGGCAAAGGAAGCAAAGGAAAGATCAGGAGTTGTATACTAAGGTCAAAGGGAGTGTAGAAAGGTCTAGGGAGTGAAAAAAAGGTACGAGGGAGTGAGGAAAGGTCAAGAGGAAAGATTTAAGGTCAGAGGGAGTGTGGAAGAGTAGGAAGGAGTAAGAAAAAAGGTCAGAAGGAAGAAAGGAAGGAAGGAAGAAAGGGAGGATTGAAGAAAGAAAGGAAGGATGGAAGGAAGAAAGGAAGGAAGGAAGGGAGGATTGAAGGAAGGAAGGAAGAAAGGATTGAAGGAGAGAAAAAAAAAGGAAGAAGAGAAAGAGAAGAAGAATGTGATAGAAAAAAGAAAGGAAGAAAGAGGGAAGGAAACAAAGAAAGAAAGCAAAACAAAGAGAGAAAGAAAGACAAAAAAAGAGGAAAGAGAGGAATGAAAGAGAATGAAAGAAAAATGAAAAAATGAAAAATAAATAAAGGAGAAAGAGAAGAAAAAAAAGAGGAAGAGAGAAAGAAAGAAACAGAAGAATGATGTAGAAAGAAAGAAAGGAGAAAGAGGGGGAGTGAGAGAGAGT
>NC_066536.1:13706729-13721729 GCF_024679095.1 Eriocheir sinensis
GAAGGAAAAGGAGGTTAGGTGTTAGTTAGGGTAGCTGACAAAGGGCACGAAGGAGACGAATGAAGGTAAGATGAAATAAAGAAAAAGGGAAGAAAAATTACACGAACACGAAAGGAAATAAAGGCAAATGAGAATGAAAAATGGCGATGTTAAGATAGTTGATGTAGGGAACGAAAGAGAGAAATACAAAGAAGATGGGAACTAACAAAGAGGGAAAGGATGTTAGGTGTTAGTTAAGAGGTTATAGGAAACGAAAGAGAGAAATACAAAGAAGATAGGGATTAACGAAGACGGGAAAGGATGTTAGGTGTTAGTTAAGAGGTTATAGGAAACGAAAGAGAGAAATACAAAGAAGATAGGGATAAACGAAGAGGGGAAAGGAAGTTAGTTGTTAGTTAAGAGGTTACAGGGAACGAAAGAGAGAAATACAAAGAAGATAGGGATAAACGAAGAAGGGAAAGGAAGTTAGTTGTTAGTTAAGAGGTTACAGGGAACGAAAGAGAGAAATACAAAGAAGACAGAGATTAACGAAGAGAGGAAAGGAAGTTAGTTGTTAGTTAAGAGGTTACAGGGAGCGAAAGAGAGAAATACAAAGAAGATAGGGATTAACGAAGAGGGGAAAGGAAGTTAGGCGTTAGTTAAGAGGTTATAGGGAACGAAAGAGAGAAATACAAAGAAGATAGAGATTAACGAAGAGAGGAAAGGAAGTTAGTTGTTAGTTAAGAGGTTACAGGGAACGAAAGAGAGAAATACAAAGAAGATAGGGATTAACGAAGAGGGGAAAGGAAGTTAGTTGTTAGCTAAGAGGTTACAGGGAACGAAAGAGAGAAATACAAAGAAGATAGGGATAAACGAAGAAGGGAAAGGATGTTAGTTGTTAGTTAAGAGGTTATAGGAAACGAAATAGATAAATACAAACAAAAGTAGAGAAGGGAAAACGAAGAGAAATGAAGTTGGGTGATAATTTAAGAGTTATAGGAAACGACAGAGATTACAGAGCGGCAAAGTGATTAAACTAGGAAAAAACTGGAGAGTATGAACATTATAGGAAAATGAAGAAAGAAGAAATGATGTCCCTACGTGTGAGTATACAAAACAAGAGGTCGAGAACACCGAATGGGTAACTAACTTAATTATTGTTTTCATACATATAGGCCTACAGAAGAAGGTGGAAGTAGGCATAATATGAATACACAAAACACACACACCTTATCAAACCACTGCTAAATGTCGGAAGTGGAGTAAAAAAAAAAAGGGGTAGAGAGAGATAAGAGAGATAAGGAATGCGAAAGACAGACAGACCGACAGATAGGCAGACAGACAGACAGGTTAATAAGTCAGGAATGCTGTGGTGTATTGTTACCTGGGCAAGAGAATACCATTAATTAAGGTGAACAAAGGAAGGAGAAAAAATGAGGAGGAAAAATAAAATGAGGGAAAAATATAATGAAAAAAGAAAAAAGGAAAAGGAAAAGATTAAAATGAGGAAAAAAGAGAAAAGGAGAGATTAATTTTAAGAAGTGTTCGAGAGAGAGAGAGAGAGAGAGAGAGAGAGAGAGAGAGAGAGAGAGAGAGAGAGAGAGAGAGAGAGAGAGAGAGAGAGAGAGAGAGAGAGAGAGGAAAAAGATGAAATTATAATGGTAGTTTGAATCCATCCACCTATTCCATTATTGCTTATTACTCCACCACCACCATCACTACCTTGCACTCCACCTCCACCTCCTCCTCCTCCACCTTCTCCTCCACCATCTCTTTTTTTAACTATTCATACTCTTCGTGTTCAATTATCCTTCTTCTCCTTTCCTAATTCAAACTCCACCACCACCACCACCACAACCACCACCACAATTACTGTTAAAACCTCCAATTCCACCTCCACCTCCAGCTCCACTTCGTCCTCAACATACTCCCATTGCTTCCTCCCTTCTTCTTCTTTTTCTTGTTCTTGTTGTTGTTCTTGTTCTTGTTCTTCTTCATCTTCTTTTTCTTGTTCTAGTCTTTGTTATTCTTTTTGTTTTTTATTTCTCTTGTTGTTCTTGTTCTTCGACTTCTTCTTCTTCTTCTTCTTCTTCTTCTTCTTCTTCTTCTTCTTCTTCCTCTTCCTCTCCCTTCAAAGTAAGATTATTCGCCAGCCTTCATAATAATCTCCTCCTCCTCCTCCTCCTCCTCCTCCTCCTCCTCCTCCTCGGGAACGTCTAGGAGAGATTATTGATTCCAGACACACGGCGAGAAGATCAATAGTCAATTAAGAGAGAGAGAGAGAGAGAGAGAGAGAGAGAGAGAGAGAGAGAGAGAGAGAGAGAGAGAGAGAGAGAGAGAGAGAGAGAGAGAGAGAGAGAGATAAATATATGTATGTATGTATGTATGTATATGTGTGTGTGTGTGTGTGTGTGTGTGTGTGTGTGTGTGTGTGTGTGTGTGTGTGTGTGTGTGTGTAAAACCTCTTATCCACGCAGTCTCTATGTTAATTCACACCTACACACACGCCTACACACACACACACACACACACACACACACACACACACACGCACTAGTTAACGGAGGAAATGAAAACAGTTTAGGAGGAGAGAAAAAGCGGGTAAAAAGAGGAAGAGGAGGAGAAGAGTAATACGAGAGAAGAGGAAAAGACCAACTAAGATAAGGAGGAGGAGGAGGAGGAGGAGGAGGGGCTTGCATCAATAATGGTCTTGTAAGTCAGTAAAGGAGAAGGTATGAGGAGGAGGAGGAGGAGGAGGAGGAGCAGAAGGAAGAGGAGGAGGAGGAGGAGGAGGAGGAGGAGGAGAAAAGGGACGCAAAATACTCATGACACCATAAACAAACTCCTCCTCCTCCTCCTCCTCCTCCTCCTCCTTCCTCCTCCTCCTCCTCCTCCTCCTCCTCTATCTAATACCCCTCATAATCCCTTCTTCCCTTCCCTCCCTCTTTCACTAACTCCTCCTCCTACTCCTCCTCCTCCTCCTCCTCCTCCTCCTTCTCCTCCTCCTCCTCCACCTGAGAAAACAAATCTACTCTATGAAGCCTTGTCCTGGTGGTGGTGGTGGTGGTGGAGGTAGTGGTGGTGGTAGTGGTGGTGGTGACGATGATGGTGGTGATGAAGAATAGGAGGAGGAGGAGGAGGAGGAGGAAGATGGTGGCTTATATGTTATGGGAGGAGAGAGAGAGAGAGAGAGAGAGAGAGAGAGAGAGAGAGAGAGAGAGAGAGAGAGAGAGAGAGAGAGAGAGAGAGAGAGAGAGAGAGTTACATACACACTCCACACGATCCTGTCATCAACTCTCTCTCTCTCTCTCTACGTGGATGAGGTTAAAGATAGGATTATTTTGGACGCCTGGAGCTGAGAGAGAGAGAGAGAGAGAGAGAGAGAGAGAGAGAGAGAGAGAGAGAGAGAGAGAGAGAGAGGAAGTGCATGTGATAATAATATTCATAACGTCCCATTTACTCAATCCCTTAAACGTTGTGGTGGTGGTGGTGGTGGTGGACAGGGATGAGAACGCTTTAAGAGGAGAAAAAAAAAAAAACTGAGACCCAGAAAGACGTAAAATAATGATGAGAGAGAAAAAGAAAGAGAAGAAAAAAGAAAGAAGAAACAGAGGTAGAAAAAGAAGAAGAAAAAAAGAGGAGGAGGAGGAGGAGGAGGAACAGAGAGAAAGAAAACACAAAAACAAAACAAAAAAGACACGAAACAGGAGGAATCAAAACAATAAAAGAAACAAACAAACAGAATTAGAAAAAAAAGAAAAAAAAAGGCAGAAGAACGAAGAACGAAGGAAGAAGTATAGAGATTAAAAATAAATAAAAGAAAGTTCATATAACCTCAAAACAACGAAAAGAACAAACAAATTAACAACGAATACGAACGAAAACATCTCAGTAGTAGAACAGCAGTAGCAGCAGAAGCAACTCCATCATCAAAAAAGGGAAAGGGGTTTGATATCGTTCGCCTGGCAGTGAAGGAGAGTAGCTGGCAGCGTGGCACAAGAGGTGGCGGTGGTGGTGGTGGTGGTGCAGTACGAGAGTTTGGACACAGGTGGCACCCAAGAGTCATATTAAATACTTGTTGAACCGCTGTCTTTGCCTTGTCTAGCAGTGGTGGTGGTGGTGGTGGTAGTAGCAGTAGTAGTAGTAGTAGAAGTAGTAATAGTAGTAGTAGTAGTAGTTGTAGTAGTAAAAAACAAAAGCACAGAGAGAGAGAGAGAGAGAGAGAGAGAGAGAGAGAGAGAGAGAGAGAGAGAGAGAGAGAGAGAGAGAGAAACAACCCCAGCCCGCATAGATTGACCAATTGTGTAGATGGATCCCCTAATCGAGAGAGAGAGAGAGAGAGAGAGAGAGAGAGAGAGAGAGAGAGAGAGAGAGAGAGAGAGAGAGAGAGAGAGAGAGAGAGAGAGAGAGAGAGAGAGAGAGAGAGAGAGAGAGAGAGATTGTGCATGTTCACCTAGCCAGTTATCATTTTATATCTTTCAATTTCCGTTCCTCGCTCTGATTGAAGTTCTTTTTTTTAACTACATATTTACATTTTCTACACATTTAGTTTGCAATCTTCATATCCAGTTTACACATTCTATACCTTGTTCACAATCTCTCTATTAACTTTATTATAACACTATTTTGACAGCCACCGCAATCTGACCTAACCTAACCTAACCTGACCTTACCTTGCCTTACCTCACCTAACCTGACCAAACTTAACTTCACCTAAGCCATCCTAAATTAACCTGACCTAACCTAACCTATCCTATCCTAACCCTAACCTTGCCTCACCTAACCTAACGTCCACACTGTAAGAGGTCATAGGTGTCAAGAACGAGAATTTACACTATGACCTTTCGTTTGTATCCTGCCCTCATACGACACTCTTCACCCACTCCACCATATACTCACTCCTCCTTTTGCTTACATCTCACGATAGAACGAAAAACCTAATAGTCTTCCACCACTCCACAATCCACTCATTCACTCCCTTTGCGGTTACACCTCACGAAAGAACAAGAATCTAACACTCTCTTCCACCACTCCACAATCCACTCATTCACTCCCTTTGCTGTTACTCCTCACGAAAGAACAAGAATCTAACACTCCCTTCCACCACTCCACAATCCACTCATTCACTCCCTTTGTTCTTACACCTTACGAAAGAACAAGAATCTAATACTCCCTTCCACCACTCCACAATCCACTCATTCACTCCCTTTGCTCTTACTCCTCACGAAAGAACAAGAATCTAACACTCTCTTCCACCACTCCACAATCCACTCATTCACTCCCTTTGCTGTTACACCTCACGAAAGAACAAGAATCTAACACTCCCTTCCACCACTCCACAATCCACTCATTCACTCCCTTTGCTCTTACACCTCACGAAAGAACAAGAATCTAACACTCCCTTCCACCACTCCGCAATCCGCTCATTCACTCCATCTGCTGTTATTCCTTATTATAGAACAAGAAACGACATAAGAAGGAAGACAACAACTTTTCCACTACTCCACAATCCATCCACTCATTACTTCCTTTTCTGTACGTGACACCTCCCGATGCAACAAGAATTTAATACCCTGAACACTGCCCCAGATCACCCATTCAACCCTTTCTAAATCCACTTGGTCCATTGGGTATTACACCTCACGATACGACGAGAACAGTTAATCTAATACTCTGAACATTACACTTCACAAATACAACAAGAATCTAATCTAATACCCTGAATCTCCTCCCGAAATTGATCCCTCTTTCGGCCACCTCCTTGGATTCTTTTTAGGAGCAGCGGGTAGTGGGCTTTTTTATTATTGTTTCCTTTTTTTGTGCCCTTGAGCTATCTCCTTTGTTGTAAAAAAAAAACACTGCCTCTAATCACCCATTCAACCCTTTCTAAAGCCACTTTCTTCCTTGGCTATTACACCTCACGAAAGGACAACAGTTAATCTAATATCCTGAACAATGCCTGGGATTCACCTGGTTTTCTTTTCTCCCTCCAGCATGCGGGAGTTCATCGAGGAGAACGAGAAGACTGACCCGCTGATCCACGCCCCGGACAAGAAGAACAACCCGTGGGCCGAGAAGGGCAAGTGTGTGGTCATGTAAAGCGAAGGCAGGCGCGAAGGGAGCCGCCGCGTGCACTACCCACCGCCTCTCTGCCTCCCTCCCCCCACACCACACACACATACACACACACATACAAGGACACTACATCCTCTCTCTATCTTTCGGTTTCCTCCTCCTTCTCTCACGTCACGTCTCTGTCTGTCCGTCTCTCTTTCTTCCCACAAACTCGTTATATCGCTAGGTAAACACCCACCCACCCACCCACACACACACACACACACACACACACACTTACACACCGCCATCATTCCACCCCCTTCCCCCCGCCCCCCTCCCCTGACGGATGAGAAAGACCAGTCATCCGGGAAGACCTTGCTAACCATGTCAAGCAGAGCCACACCAGCTTAGATCCAAGTCATCCCTTCCTCGAGCAAACCACCAAGTCATCAATCGAGCCGGTCAGCCACTCGTCAGCAGCCTCACGAAGACCCTAGTACTCTGCCAACGAACGGACGAGGTCTTTGCAATTCCAAGTCGACTTCGAAGACCTTGGTACGTCTTAGTCAGATCGTAGATGCCCTTGTACCACCACCGAGGAACCCAACTACTCAATTCAGCTTGTTGGAAGAACCTAACACTACCCACATGCTTCTTGCACTCCATCTCCAGACAGCACGCAGGTTCCAGGACCACCCCAAGGCATCTGGTACTCTTCACCCACCAAAGGAGCGCTCTTGAGAATAGACTGGCCGCTCTCACACTCCGCGACCTACACTACCTGAGGGCGACCGCCTCTGACCGGTACTTCGATGCTCACTTTTCCAGCCACTCCTTCACAGCTTCTTCAGGGATGTACTCCTACAGCGAACACTTCGGGTATAATTCAACTACTTCGGTCACCCCTTCGGCACCTCTCCAGCCGCCATGAGGAAGCAAGCCAGAGTCACCCACAGCCCTAACCAAGAAGGGTCTACGCGCCGCCAGGATGGGGCTGCCGCGTCCCTACAAACCCGCAGGAGGAAACGACCCAAAAATGATTCTCCGGGAAGACTGAAGCGATTCCAACGGTGGCGATGTTGACTCTGGTGGTGATGGTGGTGAGGGGGAAGGGATGGTGGTGATGGTGGCGGTTGTGACGGAGATGACGGTGGTGCGGTGTTCGGTGAGTGGTGACACGGTGACGGCGGGTTGAGCGGCAGCTGCGGCGGATGTGACGGAGGCGCCGCTACTCGTGTACTGACGCCGCCGCCGCCCCCGCCTCCGCCGCCGCCGCCGCTGTTGTTGCTGCTGCTGCTGCTCATTATTTTGTCAACCCGACGCTGGAGCATTGGTTACTTTTTCTAGGATTCCCATTTTTTACACTCCCCATACTATAGTTTTGTATATCTTGGAGACATTCAACTTCTCTCCCTCGTGCTCCTCCTCCTCCTCCTCCTCCTCCTCGTCCTCGTCCCACTTCATTCCTTCCTCGTGAGGGTTATCGAAGTTCAAACTCGTCATTCCCAGTCATAATCTTAATGAGCTGTACCTTTAGCGACGCGGCGACACCTGAGGAACACCCACCCACACGGAGGCACCACCACCGCCCTTACAACCCACACTCCCCTCTTCCTTGGACCCTCAACGCCTCTCCCCCAAACCTAAGCGGCCCTCGTATACCTCAGTGTCCCCTCCTTTCACCCCACACCCTAAGTAACCCAACACATCGCTTCCACTCCCATTTCCCTCAAGCCTGTTTCGTCAGCGTCACCCCTTACGAACAGGCACGGAAAACGAGACCACCAGGCATAGAAAACGAGGCGCTGCTGCTCTGAGGGTACGAGTGTGAGTTGCCTTCTGATGTGGGTGCGGTGAGATGTCCTGGGTGAGCGCGGCGCGTGTGGGGCGGGGCGGGGCGGAGTGACCGGTGACAAGGGCGGGGCAGGGTGTGCGTGCAGAGAAGGGGGATGACAGAGGAAAGGGTGAAGGGTGGTACGGGGACGGGGAGAAAAGACACCCCAGCACCCCAGCCCTAATACCCACCTCACCCCCGCCTTCACGCCCCCCTCGCCTCCCCCCACTCACCGCACTCTAGTCAGGAGCATAATCAGGCAGGCTCAGCACCCCCCCCCGCTCCACCCCCCTCTAGGAATGCTGAGTAACCCCGCCCCCCTCTCCCCCTTTCTCCCCCCTTCCTAACCCCCATTCTAAGCGCCCCCACGAGACCTAGTCAGTTATTATTAGGAATTATTATATTGTAAGTGCCCCCTCCCCTCCCCTCCCCATTCCCTCTTCCCCTCCCCTCCCCAGTAGTTCCCCCCTCACATCCCTCCCCCCTCCCCTCCCCCAATAAGAAGCACTCCTCTTATTCTATGTTAACGCCCCCACCCCAACTGCCCTCCTCTCCCTCCCTCCTCCCTCCTACCTGACAAGCTGACAAGAAGGAGAGAACGTAAACTCAAGTGCAATGAACGTGTAGAGAAAGAGAAAGAGAGAGAGAAAAGGAGAGAAAAGCGAAAGTGAAAAGGACAGATTGAGAGAAATAGATGGACGAAATAACAATGATGATGATGATGAAAGGAAGAAGGAAGAGAGGAAAAAAGGGAATGAATAAATGGAAGAAAGGAAAGAAGAAAGAAGAAGGAAAGAAAGAAAGTAGGAGAAAAAAACATGGGTAGTATAGTAAATCGTAAAGGAAAGAAAGAAAAAAAGAGAGAAAAACGACACATAAACAACAAAAAGAGAAAAACAAAACTACTAAATGAAAAAAAACGAAGAAAAAAAAGGAGAAAGGAAAAGAAAGAAATTATAGAAGCAATTAAAAAGAAAGAAAAACAAAACAACAAATAAAAACATATGAACCAAGAAAAGCGTCAGAGATAACATGTAACAAGAACCAGAAGAAGAAGAAAAAGAAGGACAAGAAGAAGAACAAGAACAAGAACAAGAACAAGAACCAGAAGAAGAAAATGAAGAAGAAGAACAAAAACAAGAAGAAGAAGAAGAAGAAGAAGAAGAAGAACAAAGACAAAGAAAGAGATAAAGAAAGAGACACACACACACACACACACACACACACACACACACACACACACACACACACACAGGAAGACACGTTCTTATCTCGTCACGCTTGTCGGTTGATGAATCTTCGTCAGTTACTATTATTTATTTATTTACGTTGTATCATCATTGTTCTTCATCGTAACAATGTCTTAAGGTTTATACGCGGATATCCTCCCCCTCCTCCTCCTCTTCTACTTCTTTTCCTACTTCTCCTCCTCTTCTTTCTCTTTTCCATTTCCTCCTCCCCCTCCTCCTCCTCTGCTCCTCCTACTTCTTTTCCTATTTCTCCTTCTCCTTTTTCTCTTCTCCATTTCCTCCTTCCCCTCCTCCTCCTTCTTTTTATACTGTTCCTTCTTCTTATCTCATCTTTCTTATCTCTCTCATCTCTTACTCTTCTCTCCTCCTCTTTTTCAACTCATCTCGTTTTCTTCCTCTTTTCCTCTTTCCTTCTTCCTTCTCCTTCTAGCTGTCTGAGATGGAAGAGGAGGAAGAGGAGGAGGAAGAGGAAGAGGAGGAGGAAGAGGTGGATATTTATATACTATAATGACTGTCATCTTCTATGAATATGAAATCATCTTTGTATTATGAACATGTACCTTTTATTATTATTATTATTATTATTATTATTATTATTATTATTATTATTATTATTATTATTACTAAGACAATGAAAGATCTAGGAGGTAATAGAAACGTTAGCATTGTCATCGTTATTTTTTTTTTTTCATTTTGTCGTTGTGAAGAGATTGAATGAGAGAAAAACAATACTTATTCATTACAGAAAGAAAGAGAGAGTTTCACTGTCTTACGAATGTCTGTCTGTCTGTCTGTCTGTTCGTCTGTCTGTTTGTTTGCCTGTCAGTCAGTCTGTTCGTCTGTCTGTCTGTTGGTCTGCCTGTCACCACCAAATGATCTGTTGTTGTTTTTTGTTTTTAATTAAGGAGCTTGTGTTAGTCTATTTCTCCTCCTCCTCCTCCTCCTCCTCCTCCTCCTCCTCCTCCTCCTCCAGTCGCTGTAGATACGACTGTCAAGTATAAGTACAGGTTACTGATGTAATAAATTTGTAACTTCCCAACAATTATAGTTTTTCTACCCCCCCCCCAGCCCCCCTCACCCCCCATCAACACACACACACACACACACACACACACACACACACACACACACACACACACACACACACACACACACACACACACACCTGGCATCACATTGGACCTCAGAAAAAAAGTAATAAAGCAAAGAATATCGACAGTCAATGATCGAAGGGCCGGACAAAGATGGACCAATCAACGCCGAGTATTTGGTGATTAGGTTGTGACGTCACGCAGGTATTCACGGGCGAGGGGAGAGAGAGAGAGAGAGAGAGAGAGAGAGAGAGAGAGAGAGAGAGAGAGAGAGATAAATAAACACACACACACACACACACACACACACACACACACACACACACACACACACACACACACACACACACACACACACACTTCCCCTAACCCAGAAAGAAAGAAAGAAGAACAGAGAGGAGGAAGAAGAAGAAAAAAAACAGAAGAGGTAATAAATCGTATGTTGAAAGAGAAAACAGACTGAAAAAAAAGAAGGAAGGATAAAGAGGAAGTAGGGAAAAAATCATAAGAGGTAATAAATCGTATGTTGAAAGAGAAAATTATTGAAAGAAGTAAAGAAAGACACAAAAACAAAGAGAAAAATACCCATCCCCACACACACAATGAGCGGAAGGAAGAACACCCATCACCTCAAGACAATTGGACATTTTTAAACATATCAGGCTCCCCATTACGACTATTTACCAATGCCACGGAGAAGATTACCCGGATTTTTATTGGTGTTTTTTTTTTCCGTTCAGTGTTTAAAAATATGTCCTGTTGTCTTGAGGTGATGGGTGTTCTTCCTTCCTTCCATCCATTCTGTGTGTGGGTGGGTATTTTTTTCTGTCTTTGTGCTTATCTTTTTTTCCTTCTTTCTTTCAATCATTTTATCTTTCAACATACGATTTATTACCTCTTATGTTTTTTTTTCCTACTTCCTCTTTATCCTTCCTTCTTTCTTTCAATCTTTTTATCTTTCAACGAGCGATTTTTCACCACTTCTGTTTTTTGTTTTTTTCCTACTTCCTCCTCTCTGGCCTTCTTTCTTTCTTGTGTGGTGTAAAGCTATCACTGGGATCACAAAACAGTCCATGAAAAGCCCAGTTACTCCCACGACAGGCTTTTTTAACATGCAAACTGAAGGGCTGATACGTTTTAAAATACAGGAGAATATGACAGTGAGGTTAAGATAAGAGGGAAGAGAATATTAATAGAGGGAGGAGTGACAAGCGGAGTTCCCCGAGAATTAGCATAGTCTCCCTTACTTAGTGTTTATTCTTGGCAGCATGACGATGATGATGATGATGATGATGATGATGATGATGTGGATAATAAAGGGGGTAGTATCCCCTCTTCTTTTTTCTTTACAGCAGAGGAGACAGTATAAGGTCGAAAAAAAAATACTACTACTATATATAAAACTACATAAAAAAATAAACGAATACCTCAAAATACTTAAAAAAAAACTTATACAAAACTAAAAACAACAACAACGACTATCTCAAAGTCTATTGTATCCAAGGAAAAGAGAAAAGAGAGAAGGGTAAAAAATAAGCAAACATCAAAATAGCTACATAAAAAAAAACTATACAGAACTACAAAGACAAGTTAAAAAGATTGACCCAGCTCTTGACATTCCTTGAGCTGCTTAAATTCCTGTTATAAAAAACCGCATCAAAGTCTACTGTATCCTATGAAAAGACGAAAAAGGGAGGAAAAAAATAAAGCTTACATCAAAATACCCCCCCAAAAAAATATATATAAAAACCTACAAAGACTGGTTTAGAAGATTGAGACCCGACCTTTTACGTTCCCTTGAACTTCCTAATTTCCTGTCATAAAAAAACGCCCCAGAGTCTACTGTATCCTATGAAAATACGAAAAAGGGCGGCCAAAAACAAGCCCGCATCAAAATACCCCCCAAGAAAACTATATAAAAGAACCTACAACGACTGGTTAAAAAGATTGAGACCCGACCGTTTACATTCCCTTGAGCTGCCTAATTTCCTGTCATAAAAAACGCGTCAGAGTCTACTGTATCCTATGAAAAGACGAAAAAGGGAGGCAAAAATCAAGCCCACATAAAAAAACAAAACAAGAAAACCATAAATAAAAATCTACAAAGACTGGTTAAGAAGACTGAGACTCGACCGTTTACATTCCCTTGTGCTGCCTAATTTCCTGTCATATATAAAAAAAAAGACTATCGTATCCCATGAAAAGACGAACGAGAGAGGAAGAGAATAAGCCTACATCAAAACAACCCCCCCAAAAAAAACTATATGTTAAAACCTACAAAGACTGGTTAAGAAGATTGAGACCCGACCTTTTACATTCCCTCGAGACACAGATACAAGAGGAGGAAAAGAGCGCGAAGATTCTACTCAGTCCTCTATCAATGGCCAGTACTCTTCAACATTTCGGCGCAAGCACACACCACACACACATTCGACATGGATTTCGTAGGAGGTATGTACATGAAAAAGAAGGAAAGAAGGAAAGAAAACCAGAAACGGGGAGGAGGATTAAGAGAGGAGGAAGAGAGGGAGGGGAGGGGAGAGACGGGAGAGGGGAGGGAAATCGACGAAGGGGAGGAAAGACGAAAGTGACAGGTTGTGGGGAGATATGGAGAAGGGGAAGGGAGGAGGAAAGATAAGACCCGTGGAGAGAGAGAGAGAGAGAGAGAGAGAGAGAGAGAGAGAGAGAGAGAGAGAGAGAGTGTGTGTCACAGGTGTGTTATTACGACACGTGTGAAGCAGGTGTGGGAGCAGCTGTGTAAGGTGAGGTGTGCTTCAATAAGGCGAGGTGAAGATGGTGATGATGATATTGATGATGATGATGATGATGATGATGATGATGATGATGATGATGATGATGATTAAGAGGAGGAGGAGGAGGAGGAGGAGGACGAGAAACAAGAAGAGGAGGAGGAGGAATGGAAGAAGAGAATCAAGAAGAGGAGGAGGAGAAAAAAGAGAATCAGAAGGAGAAAGAAGAAAAGGAGGAGGAGGAGGAGGAGGAGAAGGAGGAGGAGGAGGAGAAACCAAGAAAAAAAAAAGAGGAGATTCAAACACACCTAATCCAAATTATACATACATACATACATACATACATACACACACACACACACATACATAAATACATACAGAATAGAAGAAATCAGGACAAAGGAAGGAAGGAAGGAAGAACAATGAAAGGAAGGAGGAGAACAGAAGGAAGGGAACAAAGAAAAAATGGACAAAGGAAGGAAGGAAGGAAGGAAGGAAGGAAGGAGAACAACGAATGGAAGAAGGAAGAGAACAGAGAGAAGAGAACAGAAGAAAAATGGGCAAAGGAAGGAAGGAAGGAAGGACAAAGAAAGGAAGGAAGGAAGGACAAAGAAAGGAAGGAGGAGATCAGAAAGAAGAAACCTGAAGAAATTAAGACAAAGAAAGGAAGGAAGGAAGGAAAACAGAAGGAGATAACACACACACACACACACACACACACACACACACACACACACACACACACACACACACACACAATTAAGACACAAGGGTTTACTTCTGTGCCTACTACGAGAGAACCAAGACCGAGGGGAAAAATCAATACCAGACGAAAGGGGGAAAAGAAAAAAAGATAAACAGATAAAAGAAAGAAAGAAAAAGCCGGCCGGGGGGAGGGGGAAGGAGAGGGGGGCTTGAGCGCTAGACGGAAAAGAGGGAAACCTATTCAAAAAGTTATTCGAGAGAGATACAGACTGGACTTCCGCATTCTCTCTCTCTCTGCTCCCCTTCATCATCAATCTTCATAATCCTTTCTTCCCTATCTTTATTTTCTTTACTTTCTCTCAAATTTCCTCTCCCTCCCCCTTTTCCTCTCTCCCTTCCTCCCTCACCCTTCTCTCAGCTTCCCCACAATTAGCCAAGCAGTTACGTCTAGATAATCAACATCATTAGTCTCCCTCCCTCTCTCTTTCTATATGTATCTCTCTGTCTATCTATCTGCAGGGACGGAATGCCAGACAGGAAGGGAAGGAAGCCGGAAGTGTCTGTCTGGCAGGTAATGAGAGAGGAAGGTGAAAGGTGTGTCATCAGTGCCTGCTTCACCTGTATACCGAACACCTTTCTTACAGACTCGCTCTCTCTTTTTACCTGTTATGTATGTCAACGACGAAGAGGTGAACATGACGAAGAGAAAATGTTGAACTGTGATAAATTATTTTCTAGACTTATATACATAGGGTGCATATTTTAAGGTAGATAGATACATAGATAGATGGATAAGTAGATAGTTAGAGAGGTCACAGCTTAACCCCTTGACCGCGGATTTCCTACAAGAAGACCTCACCAAGCTACAGGTATGGAACAAAAAGTGGCTGCTACAATTCAATGAGGAAAATGTAAAGTCCTGCACCTTGGGAGAGGATATCCAGCATACCAATACCACATGGGAAACACTCCACTATCCACCACAGAGGCAGAGAAGGACCTGAGACCATATGTTACCAAGCTACCAGTGAAAGCCGAATCCGTGCCAATCGCAGCGGACGGGTTAATGGGTGATATAAAGTTGTTCGATTAATCAGATACACACACGCTATCGCTTCTCACATCAACTATTTCCAAAGGCCAAAAAGGAGATCAGTCGGGTTCCTCATGACTGTTTCTTTACGTTCATACTGAAGAGGAAGGGTCAGACTACCACCAGGGTCATTAAACTACCCATGGAAATGCCCACAACTCCTACGAAAATCTTGTCAAGTATGTGAGGTAGGGCGAGGATAGGTTTAAGAATACGGCAATACATATCTCGCCTACGACAA
>NC_066536.1:13724229-13789229 GCF_024679095.1 Eriocheir sinensis
TCTCTCTCTCTCTCCGCATACGAAACTCTACGGAAATGCACATGCGCATTTCACTTACAAACTGAGAGAGAGAGAGAGAGAGAGAGAGAGAGAGAGAGAGAGAGAGAGAGAGAGAGAGAGAGAGAATATCGAGCCGCTACATGAGGGGATAAAGGGAGAGGGGTTAGAGGGAGGGAGGGAGGGAGGGAGAGAACGAGGGAGAGAGGGAGAGAAGTTTGCCTCCCTCCCTCCCTCCGTTGTTCCTCTTCGTGGGCTGAAAATTTTATGTGGTCCAGAGAGAGAGAGAGAGAGAGAGAGAGAGAGAGAGAGAGAGAGAGAGAGAGAGAGAGAGAGAGAGAGAGAGAGAGAGAGAGAGAGAGAGAGAGAGAGAGGTAAGTATATAAGCCTTTCCTCCTCCTCCTCATTCTCCTTCTCCTCCTCCTCCCACTCTTACTTATTTTCTTTTCCTTCCTTCTTCAATGTTTTTCTCATCATCATCATCTTCAAAGTAATTTTATCTTTTCTTCCTTCTCCTCCTCCTCCTCCTCCTCCTCCTCCTCCTCCTCCTCCTCCTCCTCCTCCTCCTACGCCTTCACCTCGTCAGTCGTTCTTCTGCTCGTTCTCCTCCACCTCCTTTCTTTTTTTTCTTCTTTACTTCTTCTTCTTCTTCTTCTTCTTCTTCTTCGTCTTCTTCTTCTCCTCCTCTCTATTAGTCCCACTCTTCTTCCTCATCCTCCCTCTCTACTCTGACCTTTATCAATTAATAAACTTTTCTTCTTACTTCGCCTCCTCCTCTTCTTTTACGCTTTCTTCTCATGTTAGTCTCCCTCCTCCTCCTCCTTCTCCTCCTCCTCCTCCCCCTCCCCCTCCTCCTCCTCCTCCTCCTCCTCCTCCTCCTCCTCTGACATGAAAAAATGAGCTGGGGAGAGCGTCGCGCCTAAGTGGAGAGAGAGAGAGAGAGAGAGAGAGAGAGAGAGAGAGAGAGAGAGAGAGAGAGAGAGAGAGAGAGAGAGAGAGAGAGAGCACTTTACACCCATAAACCTGTAGAATATGGTTATTCCCTCTCTCTCTCTCTCTCTCTCTCTCTTGTTTGCTCCGAGTTGTTCCTGTGTTTGCCTACGCGGCCTCTTAAGGGAGAGAGAGAGAGAGAGAGAGAGAGAGAGAGAGAGAGAGAGAGAGATAAACAAGGTGGTAATCCCTGGACAATGGTCGCTAGTGAGTCCATTCATCAAGGGGAAGGTGAGTCACGCACACACACACACACACGCACACACACACACACACACACACACACAGACGGCGCGCGCAGAATCAGTCAGTGTCAAGGATGATCTGCTTGTATGTATGTGTGTGTGTGTGTGTGTGTGTGTGTGTGTGTGTGTGTGTGTGTGTAGGATGCGGATAAGGTCAAAGGAGACACGAGACACGAAGGTAAGGATAGGAGTAGGAGGAGGAGGAGGAGGAGGAGGAGGAGGAGGAGGAGGAGGAGGAGGAGGAGGAGGAGAAAGAAAGAAGTGGAGACGATGCTGAGGACGAGGAAGAGGAAGAAGGATAATAAAAGGGAAGCTACGTAGAGAAGAAGAAAGACAGAAAGAAAAAAAAAATCAGATGGGAGACCAAAGAAGAGGGAATGGAAAGGATGCAACCCTCTCTCACCCTCCTCAACCTCCTCCCGCTCACCCTCCTTACCCCTCACATACTCCTCACCCCACCCCCCCCATCCACTTGCAGTCAACCTGGAAACACATGTCCACTATCCTCCCCTTCAATCCCTTCCTCTCCATCCCCTTCAACCTCGTCTCGTGCCAGTCAACGTCAAAAAATCGATAATCGGGAAGGTTGAATGGGGGCGGCATCCTCTGAACCTCGACCCCTTTGCGCCGCGTGGGGGGGTTGGGTTGGGGGATACTGCGCCAAAAATCGATACTCAGGGAAGGGCGTGGGGTGGGGCGTGGGGGGGCGTGGGGGGGTCAGCGCGCCCTCCAAGCCTGTTTGTTGCGCCGCGTGGGGGGTTGGGTAAAGGGACACTTGCGCCAGGAATCGATAACTGAAGAAGGGATGAGAGAATCTTCTTTTTCTTCTACTTGTTGTTTTAGTTGTTGTTGTTGTTGTTGTTGTTGTTGTTGTTCTCTTCTTCTTCTTCTTCTTTTCTTCTTCTTCTCCCTCTCCTTATTCTTCTTGTTCTTGTTACTCTTCTTCTTCTACTTCTTCTACCTCTTCTTCTCCTTCTTCTTTTTCTTCCTCATCTTCTTTTCTTCTTCTCCTTCTTCTTGTTCTTGTTACTCTTGTTCTTCTTATTATTATATTTCTTCTTCTTCTCCTTCTTCTTCTACCTCTTTTTCTCCTTCTTCTTCTTCTTCTTCTTCTTCTTCTTCTTCTTCTTCTTCTTCTTCTACCTCTTCTTCTTCTACCTCTTCTTCTCCTACTTCATCTTCTTCTTCTTCAGTGTTTCAGCTTTTGGACCCTAACCTTCCTTACGCCGCCACCACCACCGCCTTCGCCTTCGTCGTCTTTCCCAGGAGCACACCGCGCCACCCTTCAGCCACTACCACCCTCATATTCGGCTTTGTCTTCGCCTGTGCCTTCCCCTGCGCCTTCCTCCTCATCACTAGGGGCTCAAAACGCTCTCCTTTGGCCATCACCTTTACGTTACTGTCAGCCGTGTCTCATCTACCCAGACAGACAGACAGACAGACAGCAGATACACACAAATACATACAAGATACATACATAAACACATACATATACATACAAGATATATTCAGATACATACAAGATACATACAAGATACATAGGCTACAGATACAAGAATTACATAGATACATACAAGATACATGCAGGTTTACATACAAGATACATACAGATACATACGAGATACACAGATACATACAAGATACATGCAAATACATACAAGATACCTCCCTTCTCCCTTGTTGTTTACCTGCAACAATAAACTATCAATCAATCAATCACACAAGAGGGTCAGCTACCGGAGGCTCAAAAGTGTTTAGGGTACGATTTTTTTTTTCTTTGGTACTGCTAACCACACCCCAGGTTAAAAATAGCTTGAAACCTCCCGAAGAAACACATGAAGGAGAGAGTGTAGTAGAGATAAAAACAGTAAACAAAATGAGAGAACGGTCCTCGAAAATGTTTTAGTCCCGCCGCCGCTACAGTGTTGGTAAACAAAGACGAGGCAACAACACCCCAGCCTTGCCCCAGCCCCCCTAAACCTCTAACCAGTCCCCCTAGACCCTAACCAGCCCCCCTAAACCCCTAACCAGACCCCTTAAACCCTAACCAGCCCCCCTAAACCTTAACCAGGCCCTTTAAATACTGAGAGGCCCCCTAAAACACTGAAGAAAACAACCGTACTTTGGTCTACTTTCCGTGAGTTCCTTGTGCTCTCTACTTTGGTTGCCGAAATACAACATATAAATTAAAACCGCAGGCGAAATAGCTATCATAAATTTATTCCTATCCCACGGCTATCCATTAGGAAGATGTAGCGCCTACAACTTCCTCTCTCCTTTATGCCACAACAGTGGTCCCCTTGATGGGAGTGCTCAGCAGGTAGAGAAGCTTGCTGGGCAGCACCAGCAAGACCGACTCCTTGTTCCATCCACCCACGTTCCCCATACTCCATTCGTCACCAGAGCCCTCTCGTTCTTGGCCTCTCGCTATCATTCCTCCACACTTATCCCCACCAGGACACCTTTCACCTCTAGGTTCATGATTTCCCTTCGCCTCCATTTCAGTTAACCTTCCCAGTCCATGGACCAAAGTTTGCTGCCTTGACCAGAGGAAAATACTTTTTTCTTTCCTCCATCAAAAACTGCAATTCAGCAGTGCAAAAATAATGGTTAAGTTTTGAATGAACATTCCTAACCTTGCAAGGGTGAGTGATCTTTGCTTCTGATGCAGGATGACCATGGAGCTGCTCTTCTTTGTTCAGGCACAATACACACTCCTGCAAAATAAATACACAACCATGAAATTAGCATTTGTCAAGTACATATTATGTATGATACGAATGGGATTATAAAATTTGTGAAGCAAGTGGAGTGTATTCTTGCATAATTGCATGAACTACATAATTATCTGCTTAATTTATTCCACTCATAACCCTATTCATGAACCAGTTTTAAATACCTTTTCTCAACCTGAATTGATCCAATGCATGCTCATAGCTGTCCTAATACTTTTTTTTTGTATAAACACATTACTACCTAAACTGCCCTTATTAATCCCAATTACCCACTGAAAACTTCAAATACATCACCTTACAGTCTAAATATTTTTTTAAAAAATATAAATTGATTTACTTAGTCTTTGTTTGTACAGTTTGTGTCAAAGCCATTGGATTATTTTGGTTCCGTAATTCTTCTTTCGCTGCAATAATAATGCTGATGGTGACAGTAACAGTAACAATGTTGACAATAGTAATGATTCCTTTCACAGATAAACTTTGCATCCTTCCTGCCATTCCGTCCTGCTGAGTCTTCACCAAAATGTCCATGTCATCCCCGAGCGTGTTCCTGGTGAGTGTGTCGGGCCAGGTGGAGGCCGGCCGCTTCATGGGGGGAGACAACCTTCACTTCAACTACTGCTTCACTGCCGGACAGGACTGGGAGGTGGTGTCTGTGAGTAGCTCCAAGTAAAGCCTCAGTTATCAAAGTCAATTCCATCCTTTTATCTACACACATTTATAAGGTAAATTGTGGTCACCAGGTTGTTATCCTTGCCTTGTGTCCCTGGGTTGTAGGTTCTTTCCCACCACACGCTTGAAGGCCAATAAGACAAAGGTAAGCACTTGAGGCCATGCACAGCTTAACATATGCCCCCATCTATGGCAAAGAGAGCCATCCTCTTGTGTCCAGATAATTGTAAGTAACAGAAAACTTGTCGGCTCCAATGCTGAATAAAAAAATTTTAAAAATGCCTTGTACTCTGCTTTAATACTTCTGTTCATCAGATTTTCTTCATCCAGTCTACAGTACACAGACTGCTAATGTGTTTTAGGTTAGCCTCCCACTAAAGCCACCATTTTCTCTTCATCTCTCACAGGGCCTGGAGGAGTGTGTGTCCCAGACAGCATGTTGTAGTGATGATGAACGGCAGCTCTTTGTTTGGAACTTCCCAATAGACATCACATACAAATCAACGAACCCTTATGGATGTAGGTTCCTTTTATGATTATAGTGATTTCACATACTAAAATACAAGTCCTGGTGTTCATTTTTGAGAAAATTAGTTTTTTTTTAACTTTTATTACTTTTCATTTGAGAAGTCATTACAAACATTTCCCTGTAAGGATGTTCGTCCTCCATCACAGGGCCACAGATCATCCTCAGTGTGTACGGGACAGACTTCTTTGGCAACATAGTCATTGTGGGCTACACGGCCTGCCACGTCCCCATCACTCCGGGCACCCACACCCGCAGGTACTGTGTTCTTGGTCTTTGCTCTGTTATCAACAGGTATTGTATTTATTTGCTTTCATTGTTTTTATTTCCATGATATGCATTTTTAACTTGATAAGATTCTGGAAATGTAATACACTGGATTCTCCATGAAGTATTTACACCGTTCATCTGCTTGAATGAACAAAGACTGACAGCCAATGCATAACTTTCAGGCTTCGAACGTTTGTGCCGGAGTCAGCGTCCACCATCCAGAAACTCATGTCATGGCTCACGGGCCGGAGACCTGAATTCCTCAACCCTAAGATTATCGCTCAGGGCCGGGGCAGGGAAGGTGAGGACAGTAACATTGTTTATGGTCATTGCAAAGTTTTGCTGAAAATTCAACTGTGGATGATTCAGTTCATAGTCCTTCCAGTCTTCCTCTAACTGACTTTTATTATGCCAGATAAAATTTTTGGTAATATTTATCCATTCTGGCAAATCTTCTGGCTTTTGGTCTTGAAGTTTCTCTTTTTGCTCCTAAAAATTAAACTCCTGCACTGACAACCTGCAAGGTCAGACTCTTCCATTACTGCTTATCAACATCTATCTTTCCTTCTGCTGGAAATATTCATACATACAACCTGTGCCTAATAAGTGTGATTGCTCTTATCATTCAAACTGATTCCTTTAGCTTTACTGTCTGATCCTTTTAAACCTTTTGAAACAATCCTGAACAGGGAATTTTTTAGAAAGTGTCAACTTTCAACCTTCTTTCTCATTATAAGTGCAGATTCCTAAAATTGATCACTCTTTCAGGATCTTCAAATACTAACCTATTTCACTTCCTTTAGTGCCGGCACGTAAATTAAAAATAAAATCCCTTCTGATTATCTTTCAGTGACTCGTGTGAGGTCTCACGGAGAAGTCACCATCACCTTTAATGTAATGATGAAGGACTTTGCCAAGCTGGGCTATGATTGTGGTGCGCCCTCCAAGGCCCCCTACCTGGGTGCCGCCCCACCACCCCAGACTGTGACAGTGCCTCGAGAAGGTCAGAGTGATGCCTAACTCACCCTCCACCCCTAAGGATGCAAGGTATCAGGTGCCTTTATTATGCTAGTCTAATGTGAAATGGAAATCTCTCTCCGCAGTGAGTTATAGAGTATAGGGGCGCTAGGGCACCTTGTCTGCAAAGTGTCACTGAGTGGAGCTTCAACAGGTTAGGTGTCTATGCATCTGTACACTTCTCTATTATGCCTTGACTTTGTGTTGTCCACTATTAATCATTCCATCCACAAGTTTGTAAAATGAATGTACAATCTGCTTTATCCTGTAACATAATTTCTACCATTTGCTTGAGTTTCCTGCATTGTGAGCCAGGCAATCCATTCTAAATATTTTTAATTCTCCCGTCGAGATAAACCTGTAACACCACAAATCAGTGCCCACCAAACTGTTCTCTGCGGTTTCTATTTCCCTAACAATAGCATATAAAATCTTATTTAATTCCGAACACAAACATTGTGTAAAATATTTTTTTTATTATTTATGAATGCAACTGCCAAAGAATGAGTCATTTGATTCTAGTCATATATTTTCACATTTTATGTAATCAAGAAATAAAATAAAAAATTGCCCAACAGATTTTTCTATCACTGAAATTACCAAGGAAAGGAAATGTATACACAGCAGGTCTTGTTTCTACTCTTCTTATTTCCATACAAATGTGTTACACACACAGACACGAGCCAAAAATAAGTTATGATGAGCAAGAAGCCAATATGTAACTCCACAAAGCACTAAGGATTGTTTAGCAGGTAAGCTCATAGTTCAACCTCTTCCGTGACACTCACTATGAACGCCAAAAATCAAAGGTGGGGGTAACAAAAATAATAAACAAGATAAAAGAGATGTTATGAACAAAGGAGATATATATACAGCAAATTACAATCAGTTTATGTACAGAATTACGACATGGTTACGCAGTGAACGTGAGTCACAAATAACAACACCTACAGCACGAGTCATAACTTACAGCTTCCTGGCTAGAAAAAACCTCACCACAGGGATCGCGTTTTAGTTTTCTGACACAAAACGTTGTAAGACATGGAATCTGTACCAACAGAGAAGGTGTAAAGAGATGCTATTAACAGAGGAACTGCATAGATTCTGTATCCAAACGCTGAATTTTCTGCCTATCCATTAGCCACTTGTGAGGTTTCGACCGTTTCGTGGATGAAAAAAAAGTTCCCACTGTCACCCTTCTCAACAGGACACTTGAGGGAAAGCATGTCAGCTTGGTGTGGAGGATAAGAGGCTCAGGGCTCTTTATCAAAGGGGTGACTACAAAGAACTATGCTGCTGATTGACACTTGCGCCCTCTACAGCAGGTATATTGATGGTGTATTTGAGAGAATGTTGATGATGATGAGGTTCAGTGGTGGTAACTTTTGAAACTGCAAGTGTGGTGTTCTCTTTGTGGGTAAAAGCAACACTGAAGTGATGCAACCTGAGGACCCTCCCTGGGACACCAAGGCCTTGCAACGGTTAAGGCTGAGAGGGTGAAAATCAATGGTATCAGTCACGGAGGCTGACCACCGGCTCCCATTAGCTGTCTTACCGTGGCACGCGCACAGGCTGACCAACAGATAATGTCAACAATATTACAGTGAAGATGATCACTTGTTCCAGATACATATGTATCTTACCATGGCAAAATCAACAAACATTTTCAATAACCTTATAAACTTGGTGAACATGACTGCCAGTTTCCAACACTTATCTTACCCAGGAAAACACAGAGAATGCTTAACAAAGCCTTTCAGTTACCTCATCCTGCCATGTCAAGTAGAGTAACAGACTAAGTTCAGTTGTATCACCGTGACAATCTTGGCAAGTGACCAAAACGTGGCTTCACACATTCTATCAACAAAAACTTTGTCAATCCGCACAGCATTAATGGTCTTGCTTTCAGTGACCTGAAAAATTAACATGTCTAACCATGACTCAAACTGACTGAACAATGCCAAGGCTCAAAAACTTGCCAACCATCACTGCTAACTTAAAGCATTTGAACATGCCAAACTAAAACTTCATGGTCAGTAGCAGCATAAACTTGACCCTCAATCAAGCCTCACCTAGCATGGGGAACACTAGCATTCTCTTCTATTCCCGCCTTTGTGGGTCAGCGTTAACACCGGTGTCGGCAAGAACACCTCAATCCCATCACTCAGGCAGCATTATGTAGCGTGCTCTGTTCTCAGGTAATTGTTGTAATTGGGTGTTTAAAAATACTGTAAAAATAGACTGCCTTAATGGAGTGAGTAACACAAGGTACTGTATCACATGCAGGAACTTTTCAATACAATTGCATTTAAAGTTCCCATCAAGAGATGTCAACTTCAAGTTTCAGAATGCCCTAAAAAATCATGTAAAAGGACTGTTTACTTTCCTCTTCACCTACACTAAAAGTTACCTTGATGCATATTCAAAAATTACTCAAGTGGTAAAATACATCCTCTGTAATATACTGTCAGTAGCACAAGACTGTCTAAGTTTCTAATGATAAGTTGCAAAGACCACTCTGTCCCGTGAATTATGAAAAATATTCCGGCTAGTACAAGGAAGTTCCCCTAATGAGTCACTGAACTTTCAAGATTTGTGGTCATACATTCTGACAGAAGATTGACAGATTGGGGTTCACGGTCATGGCGTCACAGTTGCTATGATCATGTGTGGTGCTTCTGACAAAAGAGCCATAAACCCATTGTATTGTTGTTTTGTGTTACTCATCATCAAATCCTGCAGAAAGTTGCTACTTTTGTAAATAACACTCACTGAAATGCCCACAAGAATGCATGCTGATGTTTTAAGCAAAAGTTCAAAATAAATATATATATATCTTAATATTAATACATGCATGCATGAGTGCATGTTGATGTATTAAACTAAATATTCTGAATATATTTATAAAATTCATTCACTAATATCAGTTTCTGTGGTATTACTACAGCCACAGTGTACACAATATAAGCAGCCACCCAACACCACTGTCATTCTGCAGTAAAATTGATAATTCATCTAACACTTAAGAACATTTCATACACTCTGAAGGGCAGAAAACACTGATCTTAGTAGTTTATCTACACTAACTTTTGACCAAGTCCTGCAGGAGAGCTCGGCCACTTCTAACACATGATGGGTTTGTTCCTTCACTCAGCTCAATGAGAATAGTTGACTAGAATTCCTCAATTCCAAGATTCACACATACTTGGAATTCCCTCTCAGTAACAGGGTATGCCACATTTTTCACCAATTCTAATAGTCATGATGTAATGCTTTTTTTTTACATATCTTTTGAAGTCATGATGCTCTATTATTTTATTAGAATGGTCACTGCAAAGATGTATTCTCATAAAGCTAAGTAGCAGAACTTCAGTTTAAACTATGCTATATGTAAGTCCACAGCCAGATCACCAAACAGCACTGCCTCGCCCTGGCCCTACCCTCACAGCAGCGCCAAGGGCGAGGGATAACTTAGTGTTGTAATGGACCAGTTATTATTATTATACAAAATGAGTTGTCTCTTACCCCACAGTCCCGCTAGCCTGCCACACGAGGGGGTTCATTGCCTTAAAAACCTGCAACTGATCCCAAAACCTCCAGTCTGATTGTGGGTCATACACATGTAGTATTTATTACGTATTACGAGATACAAGTAACAAGAGTATGTGAGCCATGTCAAAAAATCTGAGGCGAGTCAGAAGTAGTTCCTAAAAGACCTTAAAGACATATGTTGGCTGAGTAAGACTCATTTTCACTGCTCTGTTAAGCACGAGTAAGGCATCAGGTTTAAGAGTTCATGTGGTGGTGGCTGTGAGTCCTGTGCACCTTCACCAACACACACAGGCCCGCTGGCAGGGGTGAGGCACACGGACGCACACACACACACCTGCTTCTCTACACTGCACCGCACCGGCCTTGTCAAGCCATTCACTTTGCTTTACCTTCTGTAGCTGAGGAACAGACAGAGGCTGCCAACACTTACCTGGAAAGAGATTGATTAAGTTAGTGTCAATTCATGGACATAATAAGAAAACACATGATTACCTAACAAAGCTAAGGAAGTTTAATCACTTAGAACACATACCTGAGAGATTGGTTAAGTTATCATCAAATCACAGACACAAAAAGAAAGCACAATCATACCTAACAAAGCTAAGGAAGTTTAATCACTTTAGACATTTACCTGTGACACCATATTATTAACCTTCACTACAATTTCAGTATAAAAAATGAGTCTACCTATTATACTTGATCTCATTCTCTAAAGCAATACTAAATGACAAATAGAAATTACTGAATACTCACAATACAGGCATGAGGAGTGTGTCTTGACTAAGCAAACACCATAGAGTTAGTGGAAGGATCACACCGACAAACACGAACTTACCTCAAGATTTTTACATTTATACCTTTGGCATCGTAACTGTCTTGATATCCTTTTGCAAGACACACACACAGTAAACTTCAGCGATTATATATTACAGTAAAAGCTATACGAGTGCCTGCATTTGGATACATTGTCCTGATGGATGGAAGATTGCCCGACATGGAGTGATTCTTTGAGGCGGAAGGGAGAAGGGGCTTTATCTACAATAACACCCACTGCACTCCCGAGCCCAAGTTGCTATTCAGTGGTATTTGTGTACAACAGTTTGGTGGGGGACAGGTTACCACTAAAGTTAGATTTCAATATTTAGTTAAGTTCTCCCTTTTACAACAATTTGATGGGGGACAGTACCACATGTTAGATTTCAATATTTAGTTAAGTTTTCCTTTTTACAACAATTTGATGGGGGACAGGTTACCACTTAAGTTAGATTTCAATATTTAGTCAAGTTTTCCTTTTTACAACAATTTGATGGGGGACAGGTTACCCTTCCCTGCCTCCCTACAGACCACACTGCCTTCCCGACCTTCAATCTCCTCCTCCCTTCCTTCCTTCCTGTCCTTACCCAGCCTTGACCTTCCTCCCCACCTCCCAATAGTCCGAACCCTGCCTGCCTGCCGTCTCTTCCTTCCTGACCTTTTTCCCAACCTCCTGCCTGCGGCCGTCTCTTCCTTCCTGACCTTATCCTTCCTTGACCATCTTCCCAACCTCCCCAACCTCCTGCCTGCCTGCCGCCTCTTCCTTACTGACCCCATCCTTTCTTGACCTTCACCACCTTCCAATACTCCACAACCTGCCTGCCTCTGCCACCACGTTAGTTTGCGTAGAATAAGTGGTACCGTTAACGAACCTCATCTTTACTCCACTTGAAAGCGCGCATGGAGAGCTGGAAGGTTATCGAGAACACAGGAATCACCATGAGGACCGTTCTCAGAGTGTCACACTGATGAAGTACTTGCCTGATGTGTCTCGGAGGCGGCCATGCAGTGCCTCCCGCCCTCCCGTGCTTCGTATCCGTGAACCACCTCGTTTCGACACGCCACTGACTCACTCGTTTTGGCATCACTCACGAGGTTCACAAACACCAATATGAGTCCTAAGTCACTCCCACACAGCCTTCATTTGAGGTTCACCGATGAGTCATAATGAGTAATGTTGATCTGAGGCACCACACACATGAGGGTCACCTGCACGTCACACCACAAGACCACGCCCCCTTCCTCCACCTGGACCCAACGTTGCCAGGTTGTCCTACTCAGCTTCTTATATTTGCAGATTTCCGAACCAAAAAACTGCCTCCTCCAATTCATTTGTAGTAATCGTTGAATTGGTTAATTGTTGATGTTCTTTTGCAATAGTTAAGAGTAAAAACAACAGTATATCCAATGTGGTGGTCTCGCTGGTGTCTAGGCGGCTCTTTCACTCTTTCACACGTGAATATTATACCAAGGTCATGTAATAGTCTTTAAGCGTCCTTGGAGAAGCAGCAATCTTTGAAAGACTTAGTTAATATAGATTCAGTCATACAAGTCTTAGGAAAAAGTTAAAATAGTGAAGACTGCCTTAAGTTTATGTACATCCTGTGAATCTTCAGTTTTTAATAACTGTTCAAACAGCATAAACACAAGCTCTCTGTATCGTCATCTTCCCCCCCCTAAAAAAAAAGGACAACCGTCAAAACACATGAATGAAAACCAGCACGGGCACAATTTTCTTTAATTACCATAATATATCTACAAAGTGAACTAAGCCAGACGGGTGTGTGTGGGGGGGTGCGGCGCTAGGCTGAGGGGGGCGGAGGCTGGGTATGGAGGGCAGCCAGCGGGATACGGTGGGGGGGGGGAGGGGGACGGATACAAGCAAGGGAATGTCACGTGGTCCATACACAATAACGCCGCGACTATTTCCATGGCGTGAACTTACCTCTTACCCAAGCACGAAGCGTTTCTTAACCTAGAATAACAATAATAAGTATTTAGCCTAAAACGCCCTGATATATTTGGTGTGAATAGACGAATACAAAATAGACACATCGCAATGGTATCTACAGTCCGTTCAGGTTAGCTCGACAGGTAAGCTCCTCCCACTTCTCACTTTCTGACGCGCGCAATTGGTTGAATGACGGCTGTGGCCCCTCCTCCTAAACGTATCGACACCTCACTTCATCTGTTTGAAAAGCCTCTTGTTGTAGAAATTCCTGGGATGTTCATGGACTATTTTGTGAACCTAGTGATAGTTTTACCCGACTTCCGCATCTTGGACGGGAAAAAAAAAATCACCCATGAAAGCCGGGTTGATCTTTTCTGTGGCTTTGGGAGATGCTCGTGATGGGAGTCCGATACGTTTAGGATTACGGAACAAGTAAGACCCGCCCCTTGCCTCATCCCGGTGCATGCAAGTGAAGGCCATGAAGGAATAGGGAGGGAGTCGCTGGGTGCAAGAGGGGTGAGGCTGAGTTCTATTCGCCTACACAATCATGCTAAAAACAAAGATGCTGCAGCCGTGGGATTGTGGAAATTTTGTTGTGCTCAGCCGTTCCGTGTCACTCCTTCGTCCACCCAGCGACACCCAACAGGCAAATGGTTTCCTCAAGTCATGGTTAGAGTCGCATGCATCGGGTGAAGCTTAGTCTCTGAAGCCAACCAACCGATTACAAGCATCACAGTGGAGAAAGGGAGAAGCGAAGTTGATGAAGAACAAGAACTAGAAAGAGGAGGAAAATTAGGGAAAAGAAACAGGCGTAAGAAGAAACGAGGGGAGTAAAGGAAAGGGGAAGCAGAAGGGGAAACTGAAGAAGAAAAACAAAAGGAGGAAAATTAGAGAGAAGACGAACGTAAGAAGAAAGGATAATCATGGAGGATAAAGTGGGGAAACGACGTAGAAAAACAGGAAGAACAAGAAAGAGGATGGAAATTAGGGAGAACAAAAGAGACAGACGAAAGGAGAAGAATAAATCATGGAGAAGCGGAAGTAGGAAGCGAAGTAGAAGCAGAACAAGAACAAGAACAAGAAGGAAGAAAACGGAAAGAAAAAGGAAGGGGAGAAAAGCAAAGTAGAAGAAGAACAAGATGAAAATTGGGGAGAAAACATAAGAGAAAACATAAGAAAAAAGGAGAAACCAAGGAGGATCAGGAACAGGAGGAAAACTTTATCCATCAAACTTTAAACCAGATAATAAACAGCCTATATCATGTGTAAACTCGACGGTTCCTACAGAGCACTCGGGGCCCTCAGGTGAGCTATGGACACACTAATGTAACATGCACTAATTAGCTCTGTACAGGTGGGTAGGGGGTGGGTAGGGGGACAGGGTTCATTCACAGCTTCGGTCCTGTTATTTCGAAGCGTCTTTACATAATTTGAAGCATCGTGGTATTAGGTACATCGCTGTCTCTCATCCATTCATCGTTCTGTCTCCCCGCATGCAGAACAGTAGTAGTAGTAGTAGTAGTAGTAGTAGTAGTAGTGATAAAAACAATAGTACTAATGCTAAAAGAACACACAGTTGAACGATTAGCATAAACTCTTGTACTATATCTGAAGTCGAGAGATGCACAACGTTCGGGAAAGAGTAAGAGGAAGTGGAAGGGAAGAGGAGGAAGAGGAGGAGGCGTAATAAGTGGATACGCTTTGTGGTGGCGGGCGGGAACATGCAGTGGGTAGGTGGAGGAGGCGGTGGCGGCGGCGGCGACGAGGGTGGAGATGCTGCTGCTGCATGACTTAACTCCACAGCATGTTTTCCTCAGTATCACCGGACATGGGCCACGTGCTGTAGGGAGGCATGCAGACCCGGGAGGGGAGGTTACTATAAGCATGCTGGAGAGAGGAACAGGGCGAGGGAAGGAATCAGCGTTGCCAAATAAATTATCGTACTCATCGCATTGCATTTTCGTACTTTCTGACCCGATAACTATAGCAAAAAACACAAACCTCAATAAATAACAGTTTTAATGCTAACTTTAATGATTTTCTGTCGTTATTTGTATTAGTACGAGAGTCTGAGGCTTAAAAAAAATAAAAACGTTGTGGTGAATACGATAATCTGGCAACGCTGGAAGGAATGGACTGAGAGGAAGGAGCAGGCAATGGTCATGTTGAAACTTTTTAGGGTAACGATGAGAGGGGTGAAGATGAGTGAGGAAGAGGAGACGGAAAGGAAGGATGGCTACAGTGGATGGAATGGAAGAAGATGAGAGGATGGGAGAGTGGAATGGTGGATGTGGGTGAGGAAACGGAGTGAGGGTGAGGTTGAAACGTGGGCTGACGATGAGATGGGTGCAGAAGATGAAGATATGAGGAAGAGGAGACGGAAAGGAAGGATGGCTACAGTGGATGGGGTGGAAGAAGATGCGAGGATGGGAGAGTGGAATGGTGGATGTGGGTGAGGAAACGGAGTGAGGGTGAGGTTGAAACGTGGGCTGACGATGAGATGGGTGCAGAAGATGAAGATATGAGGGAGAGGTCGATAGGAAGGTTAGACACAGTGGATGGAATGGAAGAAGATGCGAGGATGGGAGGGTGGAATGGTGGATGTGGGTGAGGAAACGGAGTGAGGGTGAGGTTGAAACTTGGGGTGACGATGAGATGGGTTGCAGAAGATGAAGATATGAGGGAGAGGTCGATAGGAAGGTTAGACACAGTGGATGGAATGGAAGAAGATACGAAGATGGGAGAATGGAAGAAGCCGAGAGGAATGATAACAACAGGGGATGGAGTGGAAGGAAACACGAAAATGGGAGAATGGAAGAGATCGCAAGGAAGGATGGAATGGAAGGAAATACGAAGAAAGATGGAAGGGTGGAATGGTGGATGTGGGTGATGAAAAGAAAGCATTATAGCAGACGATGGGTGGAAGGAAGATGATTATGAAGGATGCAGATGCTGATGGGTGAGAGAGACCGAAAGTAGGAACAAAAAAGAAAGGAAAGAGATCATTTTGAAAGACTTGAAAATTTAGAAATATAAAGAAACAAGAAATGAGACTGAAGGATGCCCGGAAATAGAGAGGAGGGGAAACTGAAAAGAAGTCAACGAACGGAAGGAAGGAGACGATTTTAAAAGTATTGAGAAGTTAAAATATAGCAAAGTAACAAGAAATGAGAAAGGAGAATACCCGGAAATAAAGAGAAGGGTAAAATGAAAAGAAGTCAACGAACGGAAGGAAGGATATGATTTTGAAAGTATTGAAAAGTTTAAAATATAGAAAAATAACAAGAAATGAAACTGGAAATAAAGAGGATGATGTGGGATTAGTAGGAGTAACTTAAGTGTAGGATTATAATAAGTGGATGCAACTTGAAATTAAACTTGTCCACCTTAATTGAGATGCAAGTGAAGTTAGACACAAAAAAAGTCATAACGTAATACAAATGTCACTTTAGATTTATTAGAACTATTTATATATGCATGCCACAAGCTGTCTGTTAGTTGGTAATTGATAAATATAAATCGGTTAATGATAAACATGCTCCATTAGTTGAAAAAAATAAATTGTGTTGACATGCGTGATCAGACTTTTAAAAGATATCTTGGGGAAACGCTTTAACATGCAAACTAAAAAATCTCTCTCTCTCTCTCTCTCTCTCTCTCTCTCTCTCTCTCTCTCTTACCCCCCATCTCCCCACCCACCCACCCACCCACACACACACACACAGGTACACACACGCGGGCCCACACTCACCCCGCTTGGCTCAGGTCGAACACTTTGCCTCTGTTGGTGTCGTTGCCGTAGGACTTCGGGGAGGCGTGGCCGTCGACGCCCTTCTGGTGGCACAGCAGGAAGGTGACGATCTCGTTGCGCCCCTCCAGCGCCATCACCACCGCCTTCCCGTCGCTCGAGATCTCGCAGGCGGTGATGGACTGGTCTGGCGTCAGCACCGCCAGACTGTTACCTGAGAGGGAGAGGGAGAAAGGGATTTACTCTAGGCCTTGAGGACGAGGATGTATGTAGGTGAGGATGAGCTGAGAATGAGTTTTTATCTGATCGTTTTTGAGCTTAGTTGCTCGTCTTTCCTTACCTACATTCTTAGTATTTTTTAAACTGAAATACTTTTCTTCTACCAATTATTTTTACTTATTTGTTGTTTCTTGTTGTTATCTACACGTGAAGGAGGAGGATGTAGGCGTTGATGACGGAAAGGAAGTTCTTACCTAACCGTTCGTGGGTGATTGCTGTTCTTACTATATTGTTGTTCTACCTAATTGTTGATCTTTCCCTTTCTGTTCCTCCTTAACAAACTGTCTGTACTTAACTATTGTTTTCACAGCTTTCTTTCAGGGATTTTAGTACAGGTTACAATATAGCATCATTAGAAATCTTTATATTGTACAGGTGTTTATATCTGTGGTGCTTCAGTGTGTGTGTGTGTGTGTGTGTGTGTGTGTGTGTGTCGCGGCTCACCGGTGTGAATGTCCCACACCCTGACGGAGCGGTCCCGGCCCAGCGCGTCGTAGGTGAGGCATTGCAGGCCGCGGTTGTCCAGGCGGATGGTGGTGGGCGGCGCCGTGTGGCCCTTCAGCGTCCAGCGAGGGTTGCCTGCGGGGGTCGAGGTCAGCGTTAGAATAGATAACAAGCGACAATCTGAACCTCTTCTTCCATCAACATCTCTCACCAACATCCACATATCAAGAAAAAAATGTCGGTTTCCTTTCCCAGCTCAGATAAATGAAATATAGGCACCTGTGATGAGATCGTAGGCCATGAGCTTCGAGTCCTCAAGGCCGACGATGACGCAGCTGCCGGCGGAGGAGATGGCGATGGAGATGATATTGACGCCGGGCTTCCACTTCTTGAAGAGTGTGCCGCTTTGGAGATCGTACACCACGATGAAGTTAGGCGCCGGCTCGTCCACCTCCTGCAGCGGGGACGAGGGAAGAGAGAATGACTTGAAAGGGGAAGGGAAGAGAGGAGTGACTTAGAAGGGAAGAAAGGAAGAGTAACTTGCAAGAGAAGAAAGGAAGAGAGGAATAACTTACAAGGAAAGGAGGTATGAGAAGAGTAACTTGCGAGGGAATAAGGGAAGAGAAAAGTGACTTGCAAGGGAACAAAGGAAGAGAAGAGCATTTTAAAGGGTAAGGAGGAAAGAAAAAAGTCACTTGCAAGCCACGAAGCAATTTTTTTTTTCATTCAAGCGCTTAAGTACGTACCAAACTGTTATGGTAGGAAAGACAAAAATGGAAAAAGAAGCGAAAAAACTGCGCTGGTTCTTCACTGCTGTACAAAAGACCCCTGACTCACGCGACAGACGCAGGAGACGTAGTGGCCCTCCTTGGTGATGGCGGCGTGGCGCGTGATGAACTCGTGGTGCGGGATGCGCAGGTCGTACATCAGTTTGCGCAGCTCCAGGTCCCACACGAGCAGGGCCGAGGGCTTCTGCGTCTCGTCGCCGCACACACAGATCTTCCCGTTCTCCGACACCATCAGGCTATTGAGGAACCTGTCTTCGCCCACCTGAGGAACGGAACGAGACGATGAATAGAGTAACAAAACGGTAGAGTAACAAATAGTCATAAGTTACACATGGTCACAGAGAACAGAGCCATCGAAGAAAAGAGTTTGACCAATTTCATCACAAGAGCGAGAGGTCAGAAGAGAGGTCAACAAACATTAAGCCTGTGATGAAACTGGTCAAACTCTTCTATTCTATGAGTGAGAAGTAATTCCTCAACACACACACACACACACGCACACCAGTACCTTGAAAGTGGCCACGCAGTCCCCGTTCTGGAGGTTCATCATGTTGACGTACATTCGCGAGCGGGAGAGCGCCACCACGTGATCTTTGTCGTGGAGGCCGAAGTAAGGCATCTTCTGGTTCATCACCTCGCGGAGCTTCATCACGAAGAGACCCTCGTCGAAGTTGTAGATCCGCAACTCCCGCCCGCACAGCACCAGGCAGCGGTAGTCGTCGATCATCTGGGGAGCACCGAAGGGGAAGAATGTGACCCCGAAGAAAAGGACGACGATGATGAAGGATGTTAGACCGAAGAGAAGGAAGAAGACGACAACGAAGAAGTAGGAAGAACAAAAACAAGAGAGACAGAGACACAGAAAGAAAGAGAGATAGAAGAGTCAACAAGGAACATAATACAAAAAAACACACAAATCAGATCGAAGAAGCAGAATACGAAGGCAGCGAAGAAGTAGAAAGAACAAAACCAAGAGAGAAAGAGACACAGACACAAAGACAGCGATAGAGAGAGAGAAAAAGAAAACACAACAACACAAACAAACAAAAAGAAAGACACTCCCATCATACACTTTACCTTCAGTTTCCGGGGCTGCGTGATGCCGGTGAGGGTTCGAACCGGGGTCATGGTGAAGATGTTCCAGACGGCGATCTCCCCGCGCTCCGTCGACAAGGTGATGACGTAGTGTGGGTTGTGACGCGCCCGGATCAGCGCGTTGAAGTAAACCTGGCCGTCACCGAGCTTCATGTTCTGGTCCTGAGGGAGAGAAGGAAGGCTGGGATGACGGACTGGGACGATGGATGGAGGTGGTGATGGTGGTGGTAATGACGGAAAGGGAAACTGGGGAATGCAAGAAATATAAAAGGAAATGGGAGAAAAGGGAGGAAAGAGAGAGAGAATAGAAGCATGTAGGTAAAGAAAGTATGCGAGTGATGATGGGATGTGGAGGTTTCGGTAATGGGAGGAGAGAAGGAAATGGGGAAGACTGGGGAATGGTTAAACAAAGGGAAATAAAAGAAAGGGGCGGAGGGAAAATAAATGAATAAGGAAAGTATGCAAAGAGTGATGGGAAGTGGTGTTTGGGATAATATAGGGTAAGGAACGGGATGGGTTAGACTGAGGAACGGGTAAACAAAGATAAATAGAAGAATGAGGCGGAGGGAAAAGAAATAGATAAAGAAAGTATGCAAAGAATGATGGGAAGTGGTGTTTGGGGTAATGGAGGGTAAGGAACGGAAAGGGGAAGACTGAGGAATGGGTAAACGAAGAAAAATAGAAGAGAAAGGCGGAAATAGAAGGAAAAGCAGGTAAATAAAATATGCAAGTGATGGTTAGTGAGGCGAGGGACGAAAAGGTGGCCTGAGAATCTTTACATAAACCCTCGCGTCGAAACAAACAAAGAAACAAACAAACAAGATTAGCATGCAATTAGAACCAAGCGGGTGATACTTGGGAGGAGCGAGTAGCGGTTTTTTTTTTCATTGTTTACTTTTTCGTGTGCCCTTGAACTGTTTCCCTTGTAAAAAAAAAAAAAATGACGTCTGTTTTCTTCATGAGCATCCATACCTGCGCGTCAACTCACCTGGAAGGGCTCGTGCAGGCAGACGGTGAGGGAGAGGAGGCAGGGGACGGGGGCGTGCGCGGCCCTCTCGTACAGCTTCTTGATGATCGGGTACGTCTCCTGGTTCTGCGGGTCCTTCATGAGGGTGGTGAGGCGCCCGTACACCTGCAACACAGACCAAGGGAGCCGCTCAGAGGTTTGCAGAGGTAGCTACAAGACCACCGTTGCCAGATTGTCGTACTCAGAGCATAGTATTTACCGGTTTCTGACGCCTAACTATTGCCAAGAAACATCAGGGATTAACTATTATAACGATATATATAAATGAATCTAGTTATTGGGGCCCAGAAGACAGTTTTTGGGTCGGAAGTCGATAGATATAAGAGGCTGAGTACGACAATCTGGCAAAGTTGTACAAGACTCGTCCCCTTCCCCTTTCCTTTTCCCTTACTCCTGATCCCTCCTAATTCCCTTGGAGTATCATTCTTTCAAACTCAAGTCAGTATTCAAAAACGTATCGGCGTCTCAGTCCGCCTATTTGGAGAGCCTATTGTATAAGTTGCTGGGATTTTCATGGACTGTTTGTGATCTCAGTGATGGTTTTACATGACTTCTTCACCATGAACGGGATAATCAGCCATGAAAACCCGATTAATCTTCCCTGTGGCCTTGGAAAATAGTCGTAGTGGGACCCAGAGACGTATAAAAATATGGACAGTCTTTTTCCTCACAAAGAGTTTAACGTAAGAGTCACAGAAACCATTCCATTCCCATTCTCCTCACCATTACTCACAGGTCATCTTAATATTCTTGCAGCATCCTTCTCTTGGAACTCCATTATTTTCCTCGAATTGTAGATAGAGAGGCAGATTTTCAGAGCCACAAGAATCGTCCCCTTCCCATTCTCCTTTCCACTACTCCTATCATCATTTCGTGTAAC
The DNA here is from genome assembly GCF_024679095.1 of Eriocheir sinensis. Taxonomy (NCBI): domain Eukaryota; kingdom Metazoa; phylum Arthropoda; class Malacostraca; order Decapoda; family Varunidae; genus Eriocheir; species Eriocheir sinensis. The sequence goes on from NC_066536.1 coordinate 13,745,259, forward strand.
GTCCGTGTTCACTCTTCCTGAGCGGTTGGACGCTTTATGGCTCACCTCCATTATACTCTGTCTTCTGCCCGATGCTCATTCAGTCCCATCAATGCCAAGTCTTCCTGTACTCTTTCCACTACTCCTATACAATCCTAAATTCCTTGCAGCATCCTTTTCCTGGGCCCCCTCTTTCCTCACAACGAATTCAAAGCAAGACGGTCGATATTTTTCTCCTCAGTTGTATATACCCGTGATTGGAGTTCGCAGTATCTCTCTAGGACTCCCTCTTTCGTCACGTGTTTAAAGCAAGACATGGTGATATTTTTGTCTTCAACGTACCTGAGAGTAGAACTGGCGTCCGTCGTAGCCCAGGGCGTAGGCGGCCAGCTCCAGCACCTCCTTCAGCAGCACCAGCTCGACGTTGTTGCTGTGGTTGGTGAGGGCCAGCGAGACGTCCTCCAGCACCTGAGAAGGGTGGAAGGGGGACTGAGTGAGTGGATGAGAGAGTGAGGGAGAGAGTTGCTAGTAAGTCTGTCTGATTGTCTGACTGCCGGACGAACGGGGAAAAAGGAGAAAAAAGTCTGAATAGTTAGTTGACCGACTGGCTGGCTGACTGACCAACTGACTGACTTGCAGATAGACTGGCTCATCGACTGACTAACTGATTGACTGACTGGTGAAGTAACTGACTGACTGAATGATGGACTGGCTGATTGGCTAACTAACTGACTTATTTATTGATGAACTGATTGACTAACTGACTGACTGACTTACTGATGAACTGACTGACTGACTAACTGACTGATCGACTTACTGATGAGCTGACTAACTTATTGATTAACTGACTGACTGACTGACTTACTGATGTACTAACTGACAACTGAGTGGCAAGTGTATGCAACAAGTATCCTCAAAGTGTGAATATAAACCACATCAGTCGGTAAGAACGTAAATAAGGTAGGTGAGTAAGGTAACTGCATTCGTAACAGGTGTCCTGCAGGTGCAGGTGAGGGCATGGACGCACCTGGTAAGTGTCTGAGCCGCAGAGCTTCTCGTACACCCAGTCGAAGTTGAGCACGAACTCCTCCAGGATGCGGCCCCGAAGCTGCAGCACCTGGTACGGCAACTCGTCCAGCTTACGGCGGTTGTGGCGGCTGAAGACGGGCTGAACCGAGATCTTGGACATGTTGCTGCGGGGTGGAGGGAGAAGACAGGTAGGAGGAAGGAGATGAAGACGAAGACGGGAGGGAAAGTGAAGAGGAAGAAGAGGAGGAGGAGGAGGAAGAAGGGAAGGAGGACAAAGAAAGGGAGGAGGATGAGGAGGACGAAGAAGGAAAGGAAGAAAATGAAGTTGAAGAAGAGAAGGATAACGACAGCAGAAGGGAGGAGAGGAACGAAGAGGGGAGGAAGAGGAAGAGGAGGATGAAGAAGGGAAGGAGGACAAAGAAGGGGAGGAGGAGGAGGAGGACGAAGAAGGGAAGGAGGACAAAGAAGTTGAGGAAAAGAAGGAAAACGACAGGAGAAGGGAGGAGAAGAACGAAGAAGGGAGGAAGAGGAAGAGGGGGGAGAAGAACGAAGAAAGAGAGGAAGACGAAGAGGGAGAAGAGGACGAAGAAGGGGAGGATGAAGAAGAGGGAAGGATGAGGAAGAGGGGGAGGAAGACGAAGAGGGGGGAGGAGGAGGACGAAAGGGAAAGCAAGAGAAAAATGAGAAAGGAAAAGAAGGAGAGTTGAAAATCAGTACAATACATATTTTCTGTGTCCATCTGTCTCACTCTCTTTATCTATCTATCTATCTATCTATCTCTCAACACCTGAACTCACCTGCCGCGGTACTTGGTGGGTTGGTCCAGCACGTACCGCTCCTTGCCCTCCTCCGCCCCCTCCTCGGCGTCCGTCATCGGTTTCTTCGCTCCGTTCGCCCACTTGCTCTGATGAAAGTACCGCGAACGTGAGGTAACGGAAACGGAGGGGAAGAGAACGTAACTACAGGAGGGAAATTAACTTGGGATGGGACATAATTAAGGAAGAGATGCAAGGTTTATGAAGAGCACTGATGAAGCAGTAAGTCGAAGCTGGGATTAGTAAAGTGAGGTAAGGAACGAGAGAGATACCCTGATGCAAGACTCTTCTCCCGTCGCAATCTACCTTCCCTTGCTATCTATCTGCTATCGTTAGGTCCATGCTTACAGCTCTTCTGAATTTGCTAACCGCATTCTACTGGAGTTAATTCTTACGTATATACCCTGTCCAGTTTTCTAATGTAAGAGTTAACCAGACAGCGTGTTGACAGGAAAAAGCCCATCCTGATATCCTGTCCAACTTTCTAATGCAAGAGTTGACCATGAAGCGTGTTAAGAGAAAAAGTTCATTCTTATAGCCTGTCCAACTTCCTAATGCAAGAGTTACCCAGAGCGTTGATAAAAGAAGCTAGGAAGTGAGTGAGTGAGTGAGTGAGTGAGTTAGTTAGTTAGTTAGTTAGTTAGTTAGTTAGTTAGTTAGTTAGTTAGTTAGTTAGTTAGTTAGTTAGTTAGTTAGCTAGTTTGTTTGTTCGTTCCTGTCCAACTTCCTAATGCAAGAGTTAACCAAAGAGCGTGTTGTCAAGGCATCGGCACAGGAGCACGGCGGTTACCTGGAAGTAGTCGATGAGGGCCGTGCAGCACATGTTGATCTGGTCCGGCGTGCCGAGGTAGCGAGAGCGCGCGGCGTCCCTGAAGCTCTCGTGGCGCCAGGTGAAGAGGCAGATTCCGGCCACGATGGTCTTCATGAGGAACGGCTGCAGCTGCTTCGAGATCTGCACCCACAGCAGCGAGGGACACCGGCGGACTGAGGGGCGAGGAGGAGGAGGGAGAGGAAGATAGACGTTTGGATTGGAAGAGGAGGGTATCAAGACACCTCTCCTCCCGAAATTGACCTCTCTTTCGGCCACCTCTTTGGATTCTTTTTTAGGAGCAGCGAGTAGCGGGCTTTTTTTATATTATTGTTTCCTTTTTTTCTGCCCTTGAGCTGTCTCCTTTGTTGTAAAAAAAAAAAAAGATTGGAAGAGGAAGATAGACATTCAGATTCACTAAAGACCAAAGGGCAAAGACTGACGTAGCAATGATAGGTGAGTGGTTAAAGCTTGGCAGGTAGAAGGTGAGGATAAGAATGGGTACAATAAACTGATACCAGCATGTTGAAGCAGCAAATAGGGAAAAATGTTGTAAGGATAAGGAGATAAGTAAGAGATATTGAGACACACACACACACACACACACACACACACACACACACACATACACATACGTACCCCGCCCCCCCCCCCCCCCCACACACACACAACCCTTCCACCCCCCACCTCCCCCCACAACCCCCCCCCCACACACACCTGGCGGGATGTAGTGGACGAAGACCTTCTCCAGCACCGCCTCGTCGCAGGAGAGGATGTCGATCATCTCGGAGTCGGAGAGGCCGTGCTTGGCGGCGGTGAGGTAGCCCAGCGTGTGCGAGACCTCCACCTGGACGAGGCACGGCGGGGCACGGGGCACGGGGCATAGAGAACAGAGCAGTGAGACAAGAAGCATGAGGAACACGAGATAAAGAAAATGGGGAGAAGGGAAAGAAAATACACTATAAAATAACGCTGGTGGGATACAGGGAAGTGATGCTAAGTTTATAAGGAGTAAAACGAAGGCGGGAGAGTCCTATAAAGACCAATAAAGAGTGACAATAAAGACCAATAAAGAGAGACAATAAAGACCAATAAAGAGAGACATTAAAGACCAAGATAGACAATAAATTCCAATAATGAGAAAAAAGACCAATAAAGAGAAAATAAAGACCAATAAAGAGAGACATTAAAGACCAAGATAGAGGCAATAAATTCCAATATTGAGGAAAAAAGACCAATAAAGAGAAAATTAAAACAAGAGAGATAATAAAGACCAATAAAGAGAGACAATAAAGACCAATAAAGAGACACAATAAAGACCAATAAAGAGAGACAATAAAGACCAAGATAGACAATAAATTCCAGTAAAGAGAAAAAAGACCAATAAAGAGAAAATAAAGACCAATAAAGAGAGATAATAAAGACCAAGATAGACAATAAATTCCAATGAAGAGCAAAAAAAAAAGACCAATAAAGAGACAATAAAAACCAATAAAGAGAGATAATAAAGACCAAGATAGACAATAAATTCCAATAAAGAGAAAAAAAAGACCAATAAAGACCAATAAAGAGAGATAATAAAGACCAAGATAGACAATAAATTCCAATAATGAGAAAAAGAGACCAATAAAGAGACAATAAAGACCAATAAAGAGATACAATAAAGACCAATAAAGAGAGACAATAAATTCCAATAAAGGAAAAAAAAGACCAATAAAGAGAAAATAAAGACCAATAGAGAGAGATAATAAGGATCTCACCGGGCCGTACGTCTCCTCCAGCTCGTCAAAGACCACGCTGATCTGCTCCATGAGGGTCGACTTGAGAGGCAGCTGAGACTCTGCGCCCGTCCAGTGGCAGGCCATGCGAGCCACGATCTGGGTGGGGGAGGGAGGCGCGGGTGAATGAGGCGCAGCTTAGGAGGGGTGAAGGCAAAGGGTGAGGAAGGGAAGGGAAGGGAAGGGAAGGGAAGGAACGGGAGAGGAAGGGAAGGGAAGGGAAGGGAAGGGAAGGGTGAGAAAGAGAAGGGAAGGGAAGGGTGAGGAAGGAAAGGGAAGGGAAAGGAGAGGAGGGTAAGGGGGCTAAAAGGAAGATAGGGAAAGGGAAGGGAAGGAAAGGGATGGGAAGGAACGGGAGGGAAAGGGAAGAGAAGGGAAGGGAAGGGAAGGGTGAGGAAGAGAAGGGAAAGGAAGGGAAGGGAAAGAAGAGAAGGGTAAGGGGGCTAAAAGGAAGGGAGGGGAAGGGAAGGGAAGGGAAGGAAGGGGAAGGGAATGGAAGGGAAGGGTGAGGAAGAGAAAGGAAATGAAGGAAAGGGAAGGGATAGGAGGGTGAGGTAACTAAAGTGAAGGGAAGGGAAGAGAAGGGAAGGGAACGAAAAGGAAGGGAAGGGAATGGAAGACAATGAATGGGAACGAAAGGGAAGGGAAGGGAAGGGAAGACAATGAAAGGGAGGAGGAGGGAAGGAAAGGGAAAGGAAGGGAAGGGAAGGGAAGGGATAGGAGGGTGAGGGAACTAAAGTGGAGGGAAGGGAAGAGAAGGGAAGGGAACGAAAGGGAAGGGAAGGGAAGGGAAGGGAAGGGAAGACAACGAAAGGGAAGAGGAGGGAAGGCAAGGAAAAGGAGGAGGAGGGAAGGGAAGGAAAGGAACAAACGGGGAAAGCAAAGGAAGAAAAGGGGAGTGAAGGGAAGAGAAGGAAAGGGGAAAGAAGTGAACGAAAGGTAAAGAAAGGGAAGGGAAAGTCACTCACACGTACAGTACCCTCATAGCACCTCACCAGGGAAAGGAAGAAAAGAGAAGCAGAGAAGTCAAGTGAAGTGAGGGAAAGGCAAGGCAATGGAAGGGAAAGTCACACTCGTAGTAGACTTGTCACCTCACCAGGGAAAGGAAGAACAGAGAAGCAGAGAAACCAGGTGAGATAGAGGAAAGGTAAAGTCACACTCGCCACAGCCTTAAGTGGATCGAGTGTCACCAGATTATCGTACTTAGAACATTGCATTGACGTACCCACACCAACAACCAACAACGATATCCATTTAAAGTTATTATCAAAACCATTAATTATCGATATCCACACCAACAACGATATCCAATTAAAGTTATTATCAAAACCACTAATTATCGATATTTTTTTGCAATAGTTATGAGTCAGAAACCAGAAAATACACTGTGCTGAGTACGATAATCAGATGACGCTACGGTCCCATTCCCTCACCTCCACGTAGAGCGGCAGCGGGCACTCCTGGATGTACTTGCTGACCAGGTCCCGCTGCTCCTTGTTCACGCTGCGGTGGTGGGTCTTCAGGATCCCCTCGAACTTGGTGTAACCCTCGTCCAGCGTCAGCGGCGGGATCTGAGGGGTCGCGAGTGAAGGGGAGACGGTGCTAAAGATTCTACGGTATATATTCTTAGACATATTGCGATCCTATTACGCCTTTTTGTTCTAAGTCCACGGATAATATTGACCGGGTTTCCATGTTTTTTTTTCCGTTCAAGCTGTAGAAATCGTGTACAACTGTCACTAGAATCACAAAGTAGTCCATGAAAATCCCAGCAACTTCCACGAGGGACTTTTCAATCAGGCGAGCTCGAGCTGAAGCGCCGGTATGGTTAAGAACACGGGCTTAAAGCTTTATGTCAGCTTCTGTCATTTTCACGCATACACACACGCTCTGTCTGTCTCTCTACCTGTCTAGCTATCTACCTCCCTATTAATTTATCTGTCTTTCTATCTATCTTTCTATCTGTATAACTATTCAAATATATATTAATTTATCTAACTCTCTCTGATGCTCTTTTGTTACAGTTAGTCTTCCACATCCTAGGTACTCATGCACACACACACACACACACACACATACACACACACACACACACACATACACACACGCACATAAACACACACAGCTAGTATATATGTGTGTTGGATATCCTCAAATCACTTCTCTCCGCCCTTTTTCTAGTTGTCTCTCCATCCCTCATCCCTTCCTTCGCTATCATTGGGCCGGTCTTACAGTCACCCGCTTTCGTTCGCTACCCAGTGAACGAAAGTCTTCCGCGCGCAATCGGGTCTTAGGGTCAGTTCGACAGTCCAGCACAGTCATTGTAAGCGCCCAAACCAAACTATGTTCTCCACAATGATCCGTTATTTCTACTCAATACCAGGTACTAATAAAGAGATTTCCCGTGTGGATTTCTAAATTTTCCTACTTTTTATATCAACGCCAAACACTATACAAGGAATTTTCGTCGTGTGTTGTGTTTGGTTGGGGAGCTTACAAACTTGCTGCATTGGACTGTAAGATTGGCCCATTATCCCTCTCTACACACCTTGAGGAAGCACGCGCGGTCTTCGATGATGCTCTGCAGGAGACGCATCTGCTCCGAGTCGTCCCGCACCGTCATGATCAGCTTCACGTTCTCCGGCAGCTCGCGCGGCACCCACTCGAGCGAGGTGGACCCGTAGCTCTTGACCTGGTCGATGCCGTCTATCATGATGACCAGCGGCCGCACCTTGCACGCCTTGGACCACACGTGCATCAGGAACGAGGACATGTGACGCACGCCCTGCACGGTGGAAGAGGAAGAGAAGACTTGTACTCCGCCATGGCAAAGAGACTCAATGAAGGCTAACAATGAGAGAGTTAAGACTGAGAGACAGACTGAAGGCTAAATGTGACCGATTGAAAGGCTAAAAGAGACAGATTTAAGACAAAGGAGGCAGATTGAAGGCTAAAGGTTCGAGTAAAGGCTAAGAGAGACAGACTTAAGGCTAAATGTGACCGATTGAAGGTTAGATTAGACAGACTGAAAGCTAAAGAGAGACTACAAGAGGCTGAATAAACACTAAAACAGACAGTGAACGCAAAGGGCACAGGCTGAAGACTCAAAGAACTAGAATGCATATACCCACAACACGCGGTTCTCACTAAGACAGACAGAGATGGGACAGGGGACAGAGAATAGACGGAAGAAGGCAATGAGTCTGTCCCCTGCGTGACCGAGTGTATGTAGTCACCTTGGCAGCCTCCGCGTGGTGCTCGCCGAAGAGGGCACAGCACTGCTCGGCGATGGACCTCAGCACCTGCTCCGTGGTGGACGACCCGGGGGTGAGGCCGACGAACCTGCGGGATCAAGAGGAGGGAGATCTTGACAAGCCACGCCACACCACGCCACGCCACACTACGCCACACTACACCACGCCACATCACACTACGCCATACCACATGACGTCACACCACACCTCGCCACATCACACTACGCCAAACCACGCCATGCCACACCATACCACACCACACCACACCACACAAAACCACACCACAGTGCCCACACCACACAAAGCCACCACCACACTACTAACAACAACAGCCCCACCACCACCACTATACCACCCCAAGCAACACCCCAAGGAGGACCAACCACACCACCACCACCACCCCGCCCCGCCCCCTCACCTGACGACCAGCGGCACGTCCACCAGCCACTCGCAGCACCTCTCCATGGCCTTCGCGATGAGGGACGACTTGCCGCAGCCCACCTCGCCGTGCATGATGAGCGGCACGCACGAGTCGTTGTTCAAGTACCTGTTTTGGGGGAACGACAACAACGACCAGGGTAAAGAGGAGCCTTGAAGGGGATACTGCTTTACTTTGAGTCATTTGGGGTCTTTTTTATCTGTTTCTGTGTGTTGACTAGTAAAGAGGAGAGAGACTGACCACAACAACGAATATTAAGGTAGTAATTAGTGATCTTTGAAGGGGATATTGCTTTATTTTGAGCTATTAAAGGGGTTCTTGATCTATGTATACGTATGTTGGCTGCTAAAGAGAAGATGCATAGAACAAGACAGTGGCAAAAAAAATAGTAGCAGGACGAGACAGAAAGAAAAAAGAAAGAAAAAAAGACAGAAAGAAAAATGAAAGAAAAAAAGGAAGAAGAAAAGGAGAAAGAAAGAAAAAAGAAAGAAGAAAGAAAAAAGACAGACAGGAAGAAAAATGAAAGAAAAAAGAAAGAAGGAAAGGAGAAAGATAGAAAAAAGATAGTAAGAAAGAAAAAAAGAAAGAAAAGACAGAAAGAAAGGAAAATGAAAGAAAAAAAGAAAGAAGGAAAGAAGAAAGAAAGAAAAAAGACAGACAGAAAGAAAGAAAATAGACACAAAGAAAAATTAAAGAAAAGAGAAAAAAGAAAAGAAGAAAGAAAGAAAGACAGATAGAAAGAAAGCAAGTCACGCCCCCCTCACCTTCTAATCTTGGCGAGCAGCTCCTGTCTGCCCTGGAAGTTCTTGTATCTGAACTGACACATGAGCGACTGTTGCATCAGCTCATGGAAGAGGCGTTTCTCGATGCCCAGGTACGTCTTCAGCTCCTCCTGCAGGTGTGGAAAGGACAGGTGTGTGAGTAAGGGAGGGGGGGATGGGGGAGAGAGAGAGGGAGGGAAGAGGGTGGAGGGGGAAGAGCAAAATTATGTATATACTCACAAGGAAGTATTTCATGGGGTTTGGAGTTTTGATGCTTGGAACCTGAAGACATTTTTTGCTCTCTTACTAAGGTATCTCATGAATTTTGTTTATATTTTTCCCCCTCCTCCTCCACTTTTTCCTTTTTCTCTTGCTTCTCCCCTGACTCCTCCTCTTCGTCTTCATCGTCTTCCTATAAACTCCATTTCCTTCTCTTCCTATTCCTTTTCCTTCTTTCAATACCTTCATTTACCTTATATCCTCGTACTTCTCCTCTTTCCTCTCACATATCTTACTTATCTTTCTCTCTTCCTTATCCCCATCTTCCTCTCCGTATTTCTGTCTCTCTTCTACCATGTCTTTCCTCCTTCTCCCACTTCTCATTCCTCTCAACTATCCCACTTATCTTTCTCTCTTTTTTCTTCCCATCTTCCTCTCCGTATTTCTATCTCTCTTCTACCATGACCTTCCCCCTTCTCCCCCTTCTCATTCCTCTCAACTATCCTACTTATCTTTCTCTCCTCCCTACTCTCCCCCACCTTCCCTTCGCATTTCATTTCTACCTCCCATCTACCATGTTCATCCTCCCTCCTTGCTGTGTGTACGTCCGAGATCTCACCTTCGTCTCGTCCTCTTCAATGATGCCGTCGATGATAGAAATGAGCAGCGGGGAGATCTGCGCGCACAGGTCCTCGACGAACTGGGCGTGTTCTGGCACCTCGGGGTTCATGCCGGAGTTATGCCACTTCACGCGGAACTTGAGCATCCGAATCTCGTCCAAACGCTCCTGTGAAGGGTTGTGCGAGTGGTGGTGAGTGGTGGTGGGGGGTGAGGTTGTGTGTGGGGGTTGTGTGTAGGGGTTGTGTGTGGGGGTTGGGTGTTGGGGGGAATTGTGCTGTGTGGGGGGGGAATTATGCTGTGTGTGTGGGGGGTAGTGTGTGAGGGGGTTACACACACACACTATCTATCTCTCGTATTTCTCTGTCTCTCTCTATCTAGCTCATACACTCTTGCTCTCCTTCTCTCTCTCTCTAACTTTGTATCTATCTATCTATCTATCTCAGCACTCTCCCGCACCTTCAGTTCACTCTGCAGGATGTCGAGTCGCTTCTTGCTCTCGGGTTCCACGGCCACGTACACCTTGCCCTGCGCCGGGATGTTGTGCGAGGGGAAATGCGTGAACTTGCGGCAGATCCAGAGGCAGTGTTTGGCGCTCTCCTGGTTCATGAAGACGCTCTGCTTGATCTCCTGAGGGTGGGCCAATAGAGAAGAGTAGGTGGTCAGTGTGCATCATGTTGTTTAGCTGGTATATTAGTGACTTTGGTGGGTATTACAATTGGGGATGGGGGGCGTCGATAACTGTACAATGATGCTTTCTTTTACAGTAACGGAAGCAACTCAGAGGCAAAACATAAAGCCCGATAAAAGTTTGCTGCTGTAAGTAAAATAAAAAGATAGTTTGAGTGGTTTAAAAGGGGAAGTTGGTGAGGGAGTAAGGGTGTGGTATTCTTATTATTTCAACTACCATCAAGTCTTCCATTCTCGTCCACCTCGTCCTCTCTATTTCTGCTTCATTTATCCTTCTACGTCTCCTTTTTTAACCTCACTGTCGAAACCTCCGCCTTCCACCTTATTCGCTCCCTTCCTTCTTGTCTTACCTCCCTCTTCTTCTCATCCTCTCTCCCTTTTATTCTCCCTGCCTTGTATATCTTTCTGGTCTTCCTATCTCTTCCCTCTTAACGTACCTCTTCCTCTCCCTTATACTCCCTGATTTGCGAACTTAAACTCTTCCTTTCTCCACATCTCATCTCTTACCCCTCCTCATCACCTTGCCTCTCTTCTCCTCCCTACACATCTTTCCTCCTGTCTTTCTTCATCTCTCCTTCCTCCCTTAGAAGAAAATAAAAGATGAGAAAAAGGAAATGGATGCTGAAGATGCTGGGAAGGAGGAGGGTTGCTTAGGATGCTGACAGGGAGGGAGAAGAGATCCTGTTCCTTCTTACTTTACCTCTTCCTTTATCTTTTTTTTTATTCTCCCTAACTTCTGTATCTCTCTAGTCCTCCAATCCCATCCTCTTACCTCCCTCTTCCTCTCCTCCTATCTCTAATTACTCTCTCTTACCTGTTCCATGACGGTGCTCAGGTACTTCTCCTTCTGCTCCTGGTTGAACACCGTCCTCATCAGCGTCATCATCTTCTTCACCTCGGCGCTCCAGTCTGACACGGCCTCCTGGTGCTGGGCGCTGCTACTCTCCTGCAGAAGGCGGCGAAGAAGGGGAGGAGGTAAGGTGAGTGATGGGACGAGGCGCATGTTAGGTTCTCACTCTTCTGTATTAGTCAACAATTTAGTGTCTGTATTTGTTTATGTCGTTTTGTCTGTTTTTTGTCGTTTTTTTATTATTTTATTTGTGGGAATGTGTGTCTCTCTGTCTTCTTTTCTGTCTATGCGTTTCTTTATGTTGTTTTTCTTAGTCTGTTTTATTTCTTGTTTTGTGTGAATCTTTATCGGTCTGTATGTTCTTTTTCTGTCTACCTGTCTATCTATTTACCTCTCTCTCTTTCTATATAGTTAACGTATCTATTTCTCTATCTATCTATCTATCCAGCTATCTATCCATCTCTCTATCTCTCTATCTCCTCTCTCCCTCACCTTGATATTTGGGATGTAGGTGCAGATAAAATTAACTGTTTCTCTTATCTCTGTCTATCCACGTATCTACTTACTTATCTCCAACTATCTATCTATCCATCTCTCTATCTCCTCCCTCACCTTGATGTTTGGGATGTAGGTGTAGATAAAATTAACAGTTTCTCTTATCTCTGTCTATCCACGTATCTACTTACTATCTCCAACTATCTATCTATCCATCTCTCTATCTCCTCCCTCACCTTGATGTTTGGGATGTAGGTGTAGATAAAATTAACTGTTTCTCTTATCTCTGTATATCTACGTATCTACTTACTTATCTCTAACTATCTATCTATCTACCTCTCTACCTCCTCCCTCACCTTGATGTTCGGGATGTAGGTGCTGATGGGCTGAAGCTTGTAGCAGGGCGGCTGGGCGTTCTCATCCCAGTGGTACCATTTCCAGAAGAGCTCGCGGTCCGTGTCGACTTCGAGGCTGGAGATCCCCTGGTCGAAGTCCGGGCCCTCGATCACCCGGGGCAGAAGAGCATTGCCGAAGGTCTCGTTGAGGAACACGACGGTCACGATGTGGGAGTCGCGTGCCTGGGCTGTGTGTTGGGGGAAGGAGAAGCAAGGAGGTAAGAAGGGGCAGGAGGGGAGATGTGGAGGAAGGAGAAGAGAGGAAAGATGATGTGGAAGGGTAGGAGGAGAGATGTGGAAGGAGTTTAGGTGTGAGGAGTTTTTGGACAGATATTCTTCTCTCTCTCTCTCTCTCTCTTAATTTCACCCTTTCTTCCAATCTATCCCTAACATCCCATCCGCCTTCCTCTTTCCTACGTCCTTATGAGCTAGCCCAGACACAGTTTATCACCCTTCCCTCCATCCTTTTTTCTCCCACCTATTACTAACATCGAACCCTCCTTCCTCTTCCCCCTTTGCTTCCCGTCTATCCCTAACGTCCCAGCCTCCCTCCTCTTCCCTACGTACTGGTGAGCTGGCCCAGGCACAGTTCCTTGAGGGAGTGGTCGTTGAGATGCTCGTCCGGGATGCCCCAATGCAGGTCCACCGTGTTCAGCTCGTAGCCCTTCTCCATGCAGTACAGGCGCAGCTTCGGATACACGTACTCCATCAGGGCGGATCGCTCCATGATGGTGTCTGGCGGGGAGTAGGGAAGGTAAGTATTGGATAGAAGGGAAGGGAAGGGAAGGGAAGGAAAGGGAAGGGTAGGGAAGGGAAGAGAAGGGAAAGGAAGGGAAGGGAAGGGAAGGGAAGGGAAGGGAAGTAAAGGAGACGGAAGGGAAGGGAAGGGATGAGAAGAGGCGAGGAGAGGAGAGAAAAGAAGAAAAGATAGTAGAAAAGATAAGAGAAGAGAAGAGAAGAAAAGAAGAGAAAAGAAGAGAAAAGAAGAGAGAAGACAAGAGAAGAGAAGAGAAAAGAGGAACAGAGAAGAGAAGAGAAGGGAGGAATAGAGAAGAGGAGCGGAGAGGAGAGGAGAGGAAAAAAAAAAAAACAGAGAGCACACTTACCCTTCAGGTCGGCGCACGTGTAAATGCAGATCTTCCTGGGCTTGAGGATGGGCTTGACATACACGACGTTGCCCATCACCAGGTTGCGGATCACGTCGGAGAGCTTGTTGAGGTCCGGCAGGTGACTCAGGTGAGGGATGACGCCGCGGGTCTTCCGGGGCGATTCCTTCACGTCAGTCGGGCCCGGAGCTTCACCCTGGGTCATGCCTGCACACACACACACACACACACACACACACACACACACACACACACACACACACACACACACACGGATTGGGGGGGTGGGGGGAGAGAGAGAAAGTACAGTTAGTTCACGTTGTTTCCTTAGTGTTTATATTTGCTAAACATTCTTCTTGTTAGTTGTATTGTTAACATTTATTACTAGTGTGGAAGTAGAAGAATTAATACCTTTATAATATATGCATGAAGTTTGAGATAAGCTTTTTTTTCCTCTTTTGTTTGCCTTTGTTTCCCTTCTTTTTCGTTTGTTTCCTTTGTTTTTCTTTGTGTTTCCCTTTGTTTCCTTTGTTTTTCTTTGTGTTTCCCTTTGTTTCCCTTTGTTTTCTTTGTTTTTCCCTTTGTTCCCGTTGTTCCCTTTGTTTCCCTTTGTTTTTCCTTTGTTTGCCTTTGTTTGCCTTTGCTTTCCTCTGCTTTCCCCCTTTGTTACCTTTGTTTCCCTTTGTTTTTCTTTGTTTTCCCTTTGTTTCCCTTTGTTTTCCTTGTTTCCCTTTGTTTTCTTTGTTTTCCCTTTGTTTCCCTTTGTTTCCCTTCTTTCCCTTTGTTTTCTTTGTTTTCGCTTTGTTTCCCTTTGTTTCCCTTGGTTTCGCTTTGTACTTCCCTTTGTTTTGCCTTTGTTTTTCTTTGTTTCTTTTGTTTTCCTTTGTTTCCCTTTGTTTCCCTAGTTTCCCTTTGTTTTCCCCCTTTGTTCCCTTTGTTTCCCTTTGTTTTCTTTGTTTCCTTTGTTTGCCTTTGTTTTCTCCCTTTGTTTCCTCTGTTTCCCTTTGTTTTTCTTTGTTTTTCCTTTGTTTCCCTTTGTTCCCCGTTGTTTCCTTTTGTTTTCCTTTGTTTCCCTTGGTTTCGATTTGCACTTTCCTTTGTTTTCCCTTTGTTTTGCTCTCTAAGACATCTTCCACCTCCCACGCAACCTACTCAACATCCCACACACTCTCTCGCCATCCCTGCCAACCGTTCCTTCTTCTCCACCCACACACAAGCTGAGAAATTCTACCTAAGACATCTTTCACATCCTACACGATCTATCTAACGCTACACACACCCTCACCTTCCCTGTCAACCATTATATTAGTTCCTCGTTCTCCACCCACACACAAGCTGAAAAATTCTATCTAACACATTTTTCACATCCTACGCGATCTACCTAACACTCTATACATTCCCTTCTTTCCTGCCAACCATTATATTAGTTCCTTGTTCTCCACACACACACAAGCTGAGAAATTTTGCCTAACATTCTGCACATCTTACGCAAACTACCCAACGCTTCACAATCTCTCTTTTTCCTTGTCAACCATTATGTTAGTTCCTTGTTCTTCACCCACACACAAGTTGAGAAATTCTACCTAACACATTCTGCATATCTTACGCGAACTAGCCTACCCAACGCTCCACAATCTCTCTCTTTCCCTGTCAACCGTCCGTTCCTCTTTCTCTCCTCAACCACAAGCTGAGAAATTCTACATAACACAATCTACACGTCCCACACGATCTACGTAACGCTTCACATACTCCCTTCTTCCCTGCCCTGCACCACTTTCCTCCCATCTATTATATTACAGCCTCATTCCTATCCTCTACGTCTTTGTGAACTGGTCCAAACACACTCCCATCTACCTCTTCCCAACTATTCCTTTCCACACAAGCCGAGAAATTCTACCTAACACATTTTACACGCCCTATACGATCTACCTAACGCCTCTCACACTCCCTCCTTCCCTGCCAACAGTTCTTTGTTCCCCACCTCAACACAAGTCGAGAAATTCTACCTAACCCATTCTACACGTCATACACGATCTATCCAACGCTCCACACCCTCCCTTTTTCCCTGCCAACAGTTCCTTCTTCTCCACCTCCACACAAGCCGAGAAATTCTACCTTACACATTCTACGCGTCCTACACGATCTATCCAACGCTCCACAACCTCCCTTCTTCCTTGCCAACAGCTCCTTGTTCTCCACCTATACACAATTCTTCCCGAGGAGCCGCAACAGAAGACAAAGACAACAGGCACATGGTAACCTTTCTTCCAGTATACCCCCCTCCCCCAGTGCCCCCAGCCCCCCTTCACCCAACCCCGAGGCACAAGGACGAGCAATAAAGTCGCGGGTGGGAGCCGAGGGGGTGAGTTGCCCGGGCGGCGGTGCTCAGGCAAGGGCGGCGGCTCCTACACCTGCCAGACCGATATTTAATGAAAATTTTCCTCAGTGGACGTACACAGCGGCGGCGGCGGCGGTGGGGGCTGTGAAGGGGGCCAGGTAAATATGTTATGACGGGGCGGGGCGGGGAGGCGGGGAGTGGGGGCAAAAATAGACACGTGAAGCAATGTATTTACGTGCGGCGCCGCTACTGACCCTTAAAATACCTTCCACGGGTTGCAGAAATAACGCATCGACCTGCGAACTAAAAAGAAAAAAAAAGAGAGAGAGATAAAAGGTAAAAATGAGTATGACAAGCCTAACGACCCTAATATTAGACACTTCCTGGGAACGACAACAACAACGGCGACGACGCAAACAAGAGGACGACCTGACGGGGGGGGGGGGGGGGTGAGTGGGATGGAAACAAAGCCACTGAACTGAAAGCGAAAAGTCTAGCGACCCACCTTGACATTTCCTGAGAACGACAACAACGACGACGACCTAAACAAGACGACGACCTGAGGGAAGGGAGAGAGACAGAAGAGGAAAAAGGGAGGAAGGAGGAACAATGGCACTGAAGCTAGAGAAACGACCCTAACGACCCGCCTAGACATTCCCTGAGAACGACAACAACGACGACGACCTGAGGGAAGGGGAAGCGACAGAAGAGGAAAAAGGGAGGAAGGAGGAACAAAGGCACTGAAGCTAAAGAAACGACCCTAACGACACACCTAGACATTTCCTGAGAACGACAACAACGACGACGACGCAAAGATGACGACGACCTGACGGAGAGGATGAGACAGGAGAAGGAGAGGGAGGGGGCGAAAGAGGAGAAGGAAGAGAGGGAGGAAGGAGGGAGGGGGAGGGACAAAGGCACTGGACCTGAAACACCCTCATTACGACCCTTCCGACCCACCTAGTGACCTCGCCATCCCCACCAGGAGGCGTGAGGGGCCCTGCAGCGCGAGGCAGACGGAGTGGCGGCCCCGACGGCGACGCTCCCCCCGCACCAGGCTGAGGAAGCGGTGTAGGTCCAGGTCATCGAGGGACGGCATGGCGGAGGTGATGGCTGAGGCGACGCTGAGGTTCTCCTGCAACGGTAATCCACTCCAGACGTCCTCCTCTTTGACTACGGACGGACGACGGTGAAGACTCAAGCGCCTCTTTAGCTGCTTCTGTGCTTAATCTCCTTGTTCGACTGACCGTGGGCGGGGAAAATTCAGGCGACTGTTCTCTTGTTGCTGTGGTTAATCTTGTTGGTTGCTGTCTGCTGCTTTTCAACGCCTAACTAACGTTGTAAATTCAAGCGCCTCTTTTGCTGCTTCTGTGGTTAATCTCCTTGTTCGACTGACCGTGGGAGGAGAAAATTCAGGCGACTGTTCTCTTGTTCCTGTGGTTAATTTTGTTTGGTGACTCTGCTGCTTTTCAACGCCTAACGAACGATGTAAATTCAAGCGTCTCTTTTGCTGTTGCTGCGCCTAATCTTGTTTGGTGACTGACAACTTATCAACTCCCAATCGGACGGTGAAAATTCAGACGCTTAGGTAGGCTAGGGAAGGAGGTTAGGGAGGGAGGGAGGGAGGGGGCGCCACTCCCTGCCTGCTCTTCACATGCTCCCGATGCGCCACACTTCCAATCGCTCGCCACTGGGACGCTGCACACTTCGATAAACTGACACACATCACACTCCGGGCTTTCTCAACGGTTCTTTAGCGCTGGACACTCCTCACTTAAACCTTTTACCTACATATACACTATACATTTGTTTATATCTTAGTCACATATTGGTTTCAGGATCGTCTCTCTCAGCTTAATATGGCGCTGTTTTCTTACCCCTCAAAAGTATTCGCTACTACAAACCACAGACGCCACATTCGTTTGTTTTTATCTCATTCACATGTTGTTTTCAGGATTATCTTTCTCCGTTTTACGTGACGCTGTTGCCTTACACTTCAAGGATTCGCTTCTACACACACACGCCACGCTTTGTCTATCCTTCGTCCGACACACACTACTCCCCATTAACTTTAGTAACCTCTCAGACCGCCTGGAACGACTGACGAAGCTGAGGACGGAGAAGAAGGTGGTGACGTCACTCTCTTACAATAGTTTTCTCTTTTACACACACACGCCACGCTCGGTCTGTCCTTCACCCGCCACACACGAGTCTTCATCTACTATGGCAACCTCTCATGCCACCTAGAACGACTGACGAAGCTGAGGAAGGCGAAGAAGGTGGCGGTGAGGGTGACATGTTGGCGCTACGTCGCGGGCTCGTAACGCAGGAGGCGGAGGAGCAGGAGGAGGCGAGTGCATGTTTTATTTAGTCTGTTGTGAGGCCTCGGCGACATGATACGCAATTGAGCCTGACCGCTGGCACACTAGAGGCTCCGGGGGTGTAGCGAAAGAGGAGGAGGAAGAGGAGGAGCATGAGGGAGAGAGGGAAGAGAAGTGGAAAAGGACGAGGTGAGATGAAACAGAAGAGGAGGGCGAGGAGGAGAAGTAGGACGAAGAAGAGGAGAAGAGGAGGAGGAGGAGAAAGAGGAGGAGGAGTAACACTGAGAGGTACTTCCACTACACATTCCCAACATCGACTGGCACACCTGTCTCCCTCTCTCCCTCACTCTCCCTCCTCCTTTCTCTCCACCTCTCCCTCTCTCTTCCCTCCTTCTCCGTATAGAATAGCATAACACATCCAAATTCCTGCCGTTTGAGTGTGTGTGTGTGTGTGTGTGTGTGTGTGTGTGTGTGTGTGTGTGTGTGTGTGTGTGTGTTAATACGTACATACATACATACACATACACACACGCTTCTTCTTTCTCTCTCGTACTGAAATATTTATAATGGCAAGAGCTGGATATTATTGGTGCGCTTAACCTGACTGTATAAGAGAACATGATTGGTTGATATCGGGGAGAAGGGGAGAGCAGGGAGGGGGAGAGAGAGGGGAGTGGGAGGGAGAAAGGAAAGGGGGTAGAGAACGGAGAGGGGGAGATAAAACAGAGAAGGGGAGAAAGAATGGAGGGAGAGGGAGAAAGGGGAGCGAGAGGGAGAATGGAGGTGGAGATAAGGGAGAAAGAGGAGTAGGAACGGGGAGAGAGAGAGGGAGAGAAAACGAAGAAGGGGAGAAAGAACAGAGAAAGGGGAGAGAGAGAATTGAGAGAACTCGTTACTGGAGAACCGAGAGAAAGAAAGAGAGGAGAGAAAGAGAGAAAGGCAAGGAATGGAGAGAAGAAGAAGAAAAAGGAGGAGGAAAAGAGAAAGAGAAAGAGAGAATGGGAAGGAGGATGGAGGGGAGTGGGGGAGAAGGGCACGGTGGAGGAAGAGAGAGAGGAGGAGGAGGAGGAGGAGGAGGAAAGGTAGGGTTTTGGGGGGCTTAAATGTCAAGTGTGTTGTCTCCCTCTGCCCCCATTCTCTCTCTTCCTCCTCCTCCTCCTCCTCCTGCTCCTCCCCACGCCTCTGCATTATTGGTGAGGAATGACGTCACATGCGAATAGGGAAGCAAGGAAGAAGAGAAGAGAAGAAAGAAGAACGTAAGAAAGAAGAAAATATGAAAAGAAAGAAAAAAAGGTGTTGGGATGAAGAAGCGAGAATGAAAAGAGAAGAAAAGAAAGAAGACATAAGACGTAAAAACAATAAAGAAAAGGAAAGAAAAGAAAGAAAACGAGAAGAAAAGAAAGAAGCAGTAAAAGAGAGAAGGAAAACAATGTAAATAAAGAGGGGATGAAGAAACGAGGAGGAGGAGGAAGAAAAAGAGAAGAAAGAAAAGAAGACAATAGAAAGAAAAAAAGAAAGAAAACAAACGCCTATGAAGAAAATAAAGACAATAATAACGTGTTGGGATGAAGAATCGAGGAGGAAGAAGAAGTAAAAGAGAAGAAAGAGAAGAAAATAAAAAGAAAAAGAGAAAACCAAAACAATATGAAGAAAATAAAGACAACAATAATAACGTGTTGGGATGAATAAGCAAGGAAGAAAATAAGAGGAAAGAGAGGAGGAGTAAAAAGGATACCAGGAAAAATTAGACTTATCTTACTAACACACCCTCTACGAAAGCCTTATCAAATGTGTGTGTGTGTGTGTGTGTGTGTGTGTGTGTGTGTGTGTGTGTGTGTGTGTGTGTGTGTCTGTGTGTGTGTGTAAGCCCTGAAGAAATGATTGAAACACGGCCCTGAGACACAATATACAGGGTTTTCATTGCAAGTCCGTCTCCTCGTTCTAAAGTCAGTCTGAGTCTCACACGAACGTCTAAGTAGAAAGCCTTATCAAGTGGGTGTGTATGTGTGTGTGTAGGCGCTGAAGAAATGATTGAGACGCGGCCCTGAAACACAATATACAGGGTTTTCATTGCAAGTCCGTCTCCTCGTTCTATAGTCAGTCTGAGTCTCACACGAATGTCTAAGTAGAGGGAAGAAAGACGTACTAAACGCCTTGAAATTGTGTGAGCCATTAAAACCGCCTAAAGCCGAACCCTCGTTGACCCGCCGTTCGAACACGCTGCAAAAGGCCCGCCGGAAAGGTCACTCAACTTGTCATTATCTTTTGTTAATGAAAATAATTGCTTGCTTGCTTTTTCTTTTTCCTTTCCTTCTCCTTTCTCTTCATTTCTTTCTTTGTGGTTAGTTATCTATCTCTACTGTTTCTTATTCATGTCTTTAAGGAGATTAGTCAAGTTCATCGTGCAGAAGTCTTGTCAGATAATTGCTTCCTTTCTTTTTCTTCCTTTCCTTCTCCTTTCTCTTCCTTCCTACCTTACCGATAAAGGGAAAATGGGAACAAACGCCTCTCCCTATCCTTCCCTCCCCTCCTATCCCTGCCTCCCCTATCTATGTGGCAAGCCTTACCTTACTTTTATGGATGGTTTTCCCCTGCACATCCCTCCCTCCCTCCCTCCCTCTTTCCTACCTTACCGATAAAGGGAGAAGGGCAACAAACGCCTCTCCCTATTCCCTATCCTCCCTTCCTATCCCTGCCTCCCCTATCTATGTGGCAAGCCTTACCTTACTTTTATGGATGGTTCTCCCCTGCACATCCCTCCCTCTCTCCCTCCCTCTTTCCTATATTTCCTTTTTTTTCCCTAATTTTTTTTGCTGCATTTAATCATTTTTTATTTTTCATCCTTTTTTTCCTTTCTCCCCTCACCCCTCTACCTTATTTTCCACCTTAGAACATTATTTTCCACCTAAGAACTTACTTTCCACCTAAGAACTTATTTTCCACCTAAGAACTTATTTTCCACATTACCTTCCTATCCCTCCCAATCTTGAATAACACTGAGAGGTACTTCCACGACACATTGACTCACCATGCGCCTCCCCGCTCAAGGAAGACCCGTCGTTGTCCGTTATCTTGACAGAGAGCAGCGGTCGGGCGCCCTGTCGGTTGGCCCCCCCGCCCTTCTCCGAGACGCAGCTGTCCGTGTCGTAGCTCCGATCCGACGTGGACGAGCTGACGGCCCTGGCGGGGACGGGCGTGATGACCCTCGGGTGCTGCGAACTGGTCCTGGAGGGGGGAGAGTGGTCAGTGTTAGAGGGAGTGGGTGGGGGGAAATGGGAGGGGAGTGAGGGAGAGAGGAAAGGGGGTGCTGTGGAAATGTGGATGAGTGTGTTGTTATGGGTATGGGTGTAGATGGGTGTGGATAGGTGTGGGTGTGTGCATGGGTGTGGGTGAGTGGGTGTGTGTGTGGGTGGGTGTCGGTGTGCGCCATCTACATACAAGCCTCCTCCTTCTCCTCTTCCTCCTTCTCCTCCTAAATACAAGCTTCCTTCTCCTTCTCCTCTTCCTTCTTCTCCTCCTCCTACATACGATCCTCCTCCTTCTCCTCTTCCTCCTTCTCCTCCTCCTACATACAAGCTTCCTTCTCCTTCTCCTCTTCCTCCTTCTCCTCCTCCTACATACAAGCTTCCTTCTCCTTCTCCTCTTCCTTCTTCTCCTCCTCCTACATACGATCCTCCTCCTTCTCCTCTTCCTCCTTCTCCTCCTCCTACATACAAGCTTCCTTCTCCTTCTCCTCTTCCTCCTTCTCCTCCTCCTACATACAAGCTTCCTTCTCCTTCTCCTCTTCCTTCTTCTCCTCCTCCTACATACAAGCTTCCTTCTCCTTCTTCTCTTCCTCCTTCTCCTCCTCCTACATACAAGCTTCCTTCTCCTTCTCCTCTTCCTCCTTCTCCTCCTCCTACATACAAGCTTCCTTCTCCTTCTCCTCTTCCTTCTTCTCCTCCTCCTACATACAATCCTCCTCCTTCTCCTCTTCCTCCTTCTCCTCCTCCTACATACAAGCTTCCTTCTCCTTCTCCTCTTCCTCCACTTGCCTTACCTCCCACGCCTCTTTTCTCTTATCTCCTTAATCGCCACTTATCTTCACATTCCACTTTCTCTTTCTTTAACCTGCAGCATCTCCCTTTACCGTCTCTCACTCCACCTAGGCTCCCTTCACACTGCTCCCTTTCCCTTACCCTTCCCTTACCTTACTAATCTCCCTTCATCATCTCCCTCTACATTGTTCTCCTTCCCTTACCCTTCCCTTACCTTACTAATCTCCCTTCATCATCTCCCTCTACATTGTTCTCCTTCCCTTACCCTTCCCTTACCTTACTAATCTCCCTTCACCATCTCCCTCTACATTGTTCTCTTTCCCTTACCCTTCCCTTACCTTACTAATCTCCCTTCACCATCTCCCTCTACATTGTTCTCCTTCCCTTACCCTTCCCTTACCTTACTAATCTCCCTTCACCATCTCCCTCTACATTGTTCTCCTTCCCTTACCCTTTCCTTACCTTACTAATCTCCCTTCACCCTCTCCCTCTACATTGTTCTCCTTCCCCTACCCTTTCCTTACCTTACCAATTTCCCTTCACCGTCTCTCACTCCACCTAAGCTCCCTTCACATTCTTCACTCTCCCTTAACCTTACCTTACCTAGCTTCCCCTCAATCTTCCCTAATCTTACCTCTATTCTACGTACAGCTAATCTTACCTTCCTTCAATTTGTCTTCCCTTAACTTTAACAATCTTCCTCTCACCCCTCCCTAACATTTACCTGTCTTTCAGTGCGTCTTTTTACCTCTGTTCTACACCTGTAACTTTCCCTTCCCTCGACTCGTCTCCAAACTCTCGTATTTTTTCTTACGCTCCAATACTTTTCCTAAGCTTCTCTTCCCCTCCTAACTTCTCCTAACATCCCATTACCTTCCCGAACTTCTTATAATGCTTTCCTTGCCTCCCCTACCGTCCCCTTGCCAGCCCTTACCCTTACCTATCCTTTATCCCTGCTTTCCTACTTTCCTTATTTCCTCTTCCCTACCTTACCTTCCTATCCCTGCTATCTCTCTCTCGTCATTCCTTCCTTCCTATCCCTGCCTTCCCTATCTATATGGTAAGCCTTATCTTCCTTTCATTGATGCTCTCCCCTACACACCCCTCCCTTCCTCTCCCTCCCTCTTTCCTACCTTGCCTTCCTATCCCTCCTGCTTCTCCCTATCCCTTCCTCTCTCTTCCCTGCAGATCCCTCCCTTCATCTCCCTCCCTCCCTCTCCCCTGCACATCCCCCCCTTCCTCCCTCTCCCTCTCCCCCCTTTCCTCCCTTTCCTCTGCCGCCCTGCTACCCTTCCTCTCTCTGCCTCTCCTTCCTACATGCCATAACTTACCTTCCTGATACTGATGCCTCCCCTACACACCCCTACCTTCCTCCTCCCCTGCACATCCCTCCCTCCATTCCTTCCTCTCCCCCTTCCATTCCTGTGCCTCTCTGCCTTTAAACCATACCTTACCCTCCTTCCTCTCCCCTGCACATCCCTTCCTTCCTCCCTTCCTTGCCCCTACCTCCCCCCCTCCTCCCCCCGCCTCCCTCAGCTCCCATGGCGGGCTGGATAGAGTATCGTCTCCCTTATTAGGACTGTCTCCGCCGCCTCGCCTGCCTCGTTATCCCTCACCAGCCTCACTTGATCCGTCTGTGCCTGCCTCCTCCTGCTCTTCCTCCTCCCCCTCCTCTTCCTCCTCCTCCTCTTCCTTCTCCTTCTTCATTTCCTTCTGCACTGCCTTCGTCTACTCTTTCTGTTTTGTTTTTTCCGCCATTCGTACGACAATCATTACAGTCTTTCTTTTTCTTCTTGTTTTTCTTTTTTTTCCTTCTTCTTCCTCTTATTATTGCTATTTTCTCCTCTTCCTCTTCCTCCTCATGCTCCTCCGTTTCCTCTTCCTCCATTACATCACAGCCACCATAGTCTTTTTCTTTATCTTCCTCTTTTTCCTCTTAGTAATATTCTCCTCCTCTTTCTGTATCATCGCAATCTTCTACTCTTCCTCTTTCTCCTGCTCCTCCTTTTCCTCTTCCTCCTCACAACACAGCCACCACAGTCTTTTTCTTCCTCTTCCTCTTTTTCCTCTTATTCTTCTTCTCCTCCTCTTTCTGTATCATCGCAATCTTCTACTCTTCCTCTTTCTCCTGCTCCTCCTTTTCCTCTTCCTCCTCACAACACAGCCATCACATTTTCTTCTGATTATTCTTTTATTATCATTATTATTATCATTCTCTTCCTGTATATTCTTCCTACTGTTTTCCTCTTTCTTTACCTATCATCCCTATCTTCACTTGTTCCTCTTCCTCCTAATTCTTCTTTTCCTCTTCTTCCCTTACATCACAATCATCACAGTCTCCCTCTTCTTCTTATTGTTATCATTATTTGTATTACTGTTTTCCTCTTTCTGTACCTATCATCCCTATCTTCATCTCTTTCTCTTCCTCTTGATTCTTCTTTTCCTCTTCTTCCTTTACATCACAACCATCACAGTCTCCCTCTTCTTCTTATTTTTATCATTATTTTTATTACTGTTTTCCTCTTTTTGTACCTATCATCCCTATCTTCACCTCCTCCTCTTCCTTCTGATTCTTCTTTTCCTCTTCTTCCCTTACATCACAACCATCACAGTCTCCCTCTTCTTCTTATTGTTATCATTATTTGTATTACTGTTTTCCTCTTTTTGTACCTATCATCCCTATCTTCACCTCCTTCTCTTCCTCCTAATTCTTCTTTTCCTCTTCGTCCTCTACATCACAATCATCAGTCTCATTATTGTTATTCTCCTGTTTTTCTCTTTCTGTATCATCCCAATCGTCACCTCTTTCTCTTCCTTCTGATTCTTCTTTTCCACTTCTTCCCTATTTTCTTTCACTATTTTCCTCTTCCTGTTTCATCACTATTTTCTACTCTTCCTTTTCCTTCTGCTCCTTCTTTCCCTCTTCCTCCACCATAACACAACTATCACAGTCTTCTAATTATTATTGTTATCATTATTATTATCATCTTCTTTCTGTATCATCATTATCTTCTCTTCTTCCTCTTCCTCCTGCTCCTTTTTTCCCTCTTCCTCCACCATAACACAACTATCACAGTCTTCTAATTATTATTGTTATCATTATTATTATCATCTTCTTTCTGTATCATCGCTATCCCCTCCTCTTCTTCTTCCTCCTGCTCCTCCTCTTCCACTTCCCACTTTCTCCTTCCTCGACGTATCCGCTTCAAGCCTCTCTCCCTCTATCAGCTTGCTCCCGATCCTTCCATTTTCTTCGTCCGCTAATCTTTCTTCCTACGCTTTTTTTTTTTCATTCTTAGATATCCTATGTTTTTTTTCTTTTTCTCTCTCCTTCTACTTTATGTTTATCTTTTGATATTTTTGTGTCTAAATTATTATTTTTTTTTTTTACCTCCTCCTCCTCCTACCTACCCCCTCTTTTTCCTCCTCCTTCTCCTCCTCCTTTTCCTCCTTCTCATCCTCCTCTTCATCATCATCATCTTCCTATATTTCAATCCTCTATTCTAGCATGTCTCCGTTTTTTTTTTTTTCTTTTTGTTACCTTAGAATTGTTGTATCTGCGCTCTTTCAGTCGTAAGTGTGTGTGTTTGTGTGTGTGTGTGTGTGTGTGTGTGTGTGTGTGTGTGTGTGTGTGTGTCAACAGTTTTTCCTTATATAACGTGTACAATAACCGTAGCTGCTGCAAAAGGACTATATTTTTTTTTGTAGTTCTAAGTGTTGCAATAGAAGTGACAGAAACAAATCCTTCCTTAATTGCATGGAAATTATATCATTACCTAATTGATTTCCTTAGAAGCAATTTTTTCTTACCCAATACAGGTTCATGGGTCAGTGAGACGGAGATGAACACCGAGGCCACGAACAACTATGGCGTCTGCCCTAACTTTACCTTACCTTATAGTATTGTTAGTGACATGTGGCGTAAAGCACCCACAAGACACACAACGGAAGACGCGATCAACTTACTTCGTGTCCATGGCATAGCTGGAGGGAGAGAGAAGAGAAAAAAATGTCAGTTGATTAAATACAGAATGATCAGAGAACACACACACACACACACACACACACACACACACACACACACACACACACACACACACACACACACACACACACACGTAATGCATTCCTTTATACGTTTCATCATCGGCTATTCTCAAGGGAAAGCAATCGCGAACAGAGAAGAGTAAAAAAGAGATATAGGAGAAAGAATAAGAAGAGAGCAAGGACGACAAATAACTTAATAATACAAACTGGAGAGAAAAAAAAAGAAGAGAAATCAGCTTTAAAACATCTCCCAAAAGCACAAGAGCAACGATAATTACCCTTTTTTAACGATGACGATGACGATAAAAGAAAATAAAAATAACAACGCTATAGATGACAAATAACCAGTACCCCCTCCTTCCCCCTACGTCCCCCCTTCCCTTTACCCCCCTCCCCCTTCTCCCCTCCCCTCCCCCCCTCCTCCCCAGCATTCCATCGCCCCGGCCCGCCCTTCCCTCATTCCCCAATCATTAGGTTTCAACAAGTTATGACTGCGGGCATTCCTCAGCCGTCAATATCCCTCACTTTTGGTCGATACCCTTCCGAGGGGCGCGGACGGGAGGAGGAAGAGGAGGAAGAGGAGGAGGAGGAGGAGGAAGGGTAGGTGTGTGTGTGTGTGTGTGTGTGTTTGAAGGAGAGGCATATGAAAGGGGGGAGGGGGGAGAGGGGAGCCTAGTAACTCGCCGCCTAACCCAGTGCTGCATATCGACCCCCTCCTCTCACCCTCTCTCCTCTCTCTTTCCTTCTTTCCTCCTCTTCCCCCTTCTCCCTTCCAGCACACACCTGTTTATCTATAATCTTTATCTCCAATCTTTCCTTCCGCGCGTCAATACTTCCCGCGCGCCAATCAGCTTGCCACTCATCCACTAAGCCAGGCATCCAGCGATCCAGTACATTCACTCACTCACACCATCATCCACTCATTTACTTACTCACTCAGTCAGCTTGCCACTCATCCACTAAGCCAGGCATCCAGCGATCCAGTACACTCACTCACTCACTCCACCATCCACTCATTTACTCACTCACTCAGTCAGCTTGCCACTCATCCACTAAGCCAGGCATTCAGCGATCCAGTACACTCACTCACTCACTCTATCATCCACTCATTTACTCACTCACTCAGTCAGTTTGCCACTCATCCACTAAGCCAGGCATCCAGCAATCCAGTACACTCACTCACTCACTCTATCATCCACTCATTTACTCACTCACTCAGTCAGCTTTCCACTCATCCACCAAGTTAGGCAGCCAACTATCCAGTACACTCACTCACTCATTTTTCCATCACTCACTCAATCACTCAATAGGGTCAGATGAAAGGAGGTAGCAACGGAAGGAAGGGGTAAGTGAGCCAAGGGTGATAAGGACGGAAGTGAGAGGGAAGGGGTGAGGGAAGGAGGTTGCAGGGTATGAGGAAAGGGAGTGAAGGGAAGGAGGGAGGGAGGGACGCACGAAAGCAGGGAAGGCGAGAGAAAAGTATTAGCAGACAGGGAGGAAAGAGACAAGTAACGTGGGGAGGGAGGGAAGGAGTAGAGGAAGAAGGCAAGATGGTGAGGGAGGAGTGTGAGAGAGGGAAGGAGGGAGGGTACAGAGAGTGGCAGGAAGAGGAGGGAGGGAGGCGGTGTCGTAGAAGCGGCGGCGCCTTCAAGCAACAGGTACAGACAGCGGTGGCTTTCCTTTCCTTTTGTGGGTGAAGAAAACAAATACTCCCAGACGTGCTACTACTACTACTACTACTACTACTACTACTGTTATTAATGGTGGTGGTCTCTTTTCTTAGCAGGTTAGTCATTATTCATAACAATCAACAATTCATTCCGGGCCGGCGTGGAGGTGGCGCGCGGCGAGGCGTGTTCCAGTGTCCCCAGGGTGTTGAGGCAGCAGTGTGGCGCCGCGTCGGGTGTTTTATTGGCAGGGCGGCGGCAACAAGGCAGTGTGTGTGTGTGTGTGTGTGTGTGTGTGTGTGTGTGTGTGTGTGTGTGTGTGTGTGTGTTCAGTCTGCATCCCATGGGTCGGTGAGGCGCCGAGGGTGACTGGACCGTCCTGCCGCCGCGCTTCCCGACACACACACTAGCCCGCCGGAGGTGCCCGCCCCGCCCCTGCCCAGCCCAACCCTGCTCCCCCTCTTCCCCGCCCCCCACTCTAGCCACTCCCCTCGCCCGCCCACGCCCACCACGCAGGCGCCAAGTGAAAACAAATGTCGAACTTCAATAAAACAGTATGATTAGGCATACGTCAGCCATTTTGCGGCGCTAACTCAATAGGAAAGGCTAGATAGGTAGATAGATAGGTAGATAGATAGACAGATAGATAGGCAGATAGACAGATAGATGAGAGTTGCCAGCCACACAGCATTAAGTAGCAATCATGACCCCAAACACACACAAGCCTCACAATAGCTTACTTTTTTTAGTGCGTCCTTCTCCCTCGCTTCATACCCCTCTCCTCTCCTGCTCCTTACTTTTAACCTAATATTATACATTCTCCACGCCCCCTTTATCACCTCTTGTCTTCCTACCCTTTCCTCCCCCCCATCCTCTTTCTCGTCCTCTGCTGTGTCCTATCTCCTATCATGAATTTCCTCTGCAGCATGTACCTCACAGATCGCCCTTGGTCTCTTTTACTATAGCTTC
Source organism: Eriocheir sinensis (assembly GCF_024679095.1). Classification (NCBI taxonomy): domain Eukaryota; kingdom Metazoa; phylum Arthropoda; class Malacostraca; order Decapoda; family Varunidae; genus Eriocheir; species Eriocheir sinensis. The sequence goes on from NC_066536.1 coordinate 13,773,874, forward strand.
TCCTTCCACTCCCGTTTTCCATTTCCGTTTTCTGCGTTTCTCATTCAATTCCCGTTTTCTGTGTTCCTCCTTCCATTGTCTTTGTGAGTTGACGTATTTCAGATTAGGTCCATACGCATTTTTTTTCGTTTATTTCATTAGTTTTTTTTATATTTACATGAAAACAACTTCTCTCTCTAATCCGTCTTATCTTCTGCTTCATCTTACTATTCCAATTCCTTGTTTTTTTCTCTCTTCTTCTACTTTACTTTCATATCCTCTTCTTCGTTCTTTCTGCTCCATCCTTCGTTCAATCATCTTACCCCTCCTCCGCCTCCTCCTCCTCCTCCTCCTCCTCCTCTCCCGTCCAATCTCTCATCTTTATCTTCCTATTTTTTTTCATCCTCCTTTTCTTTCCTGTTAGCATACGTTTCTCCCGTTCTCCTTCATGATATTTTCTCTTCTATGTTCTTTCTCGTTATTCTTCCTTGCCGTCAAATTTCTTCTCTCGCTTGTTATATATATGCACACACACACACACACACACACACACACACACACACACACACAGACAGGCACAAGGCTTAAAACTCTGAGTGATGAAAGAGTCTGTTGACGTATATATCCCAACGTGAAAAAAAGGCGCACTGAATAATCTAAACTCTACGGTGATGTACAGCCGCGTTTAACTGCCTACTGAGACATTGTTTATGAATGCGTGTTAGGACGATAAAACGGTGGATCGAGACGGAGTAAATAAAGGCTCGACGAGGGGATGGAAAGAGAGGGGCATTTGTGAAAGGTACAAAAAAAGGAGAAAAATGTGGGAGGAAAAGTCGAGCATCCAGGAATTGGTGGCCGGGTAGTTAACCAGTCAGGCAGTCACACAGTATGGCACAGAAACAGTCTAACAATCAGAAACAAAGAAATTAAAGGAGTAGGGAAATTAAACATTTAAAAACACAGGTGTCCAGGTAGTCTATCAGTCAGGTTGTCAGACAGGAGGGCACGGAGACATCAGGAAGTCAAACAGTCAGCCAGAAAGTCAGTCAGCCAGCTACGTAAACAGTCAGGTAGTTAATCTGTCAGCCACTCAAACAATACAGTACAGAGCAGTCAGAAAGTTACACAGTCAGAGAGTCAGGAAGCCAGTCAGACAGGTACGTAAACAGTCTTGTAGTTAATCAGTCAGGTATTCAGACAGAAAGGTACAGAAACAGTCAGGAAGTTAATCAGTCAGAGAACCAGGAAGAGTCAACCAGGCACATTAGCAGCGAGGTAGTTAATCAGTCATATAGTTAGACAATACAGTAAATAAACAGTCATGAAGCCAAACATTCAAAGAGCCCGGAAGTCAGGAAGTCAGGCAGAAAATCACCAATCTGCCAGGGCGGGGCGGGGCGGGGCGGGGCGGGGCGGGTGACGGGGAGCGCCCTGCGTTGCGGCGGTGTCCCTGCCCGGCGCTAACGAGGCGATCACTCACGCGCGGGTCACAAGGTCGTTGTCCGGGCGCCGGCGACGATGGCATTTAATTAGGCTCTGGCATGCTCCCTCCCTCCCTCCCTCCCTCCTTCTCTCCCTCCTGACCCTCCTCTCCCTCCCTGCCTACTCTCGTCCTCTCGTTTATCCACACTTTTTATCTCCATCCCTTCGTTACTTCTCCTCAACAACCACTCTCTCATATTCCTTCCTTCCTTCCTTCCTTCCTTCCTTCCTTTTCTCCTGACCCTCCTTTCCCTCCCTGCCTACTCTCTTCCTCTCGTTTATCCACTCTTTTTATCTCCATCCCTTCGTTACTTCTCCTCAACAGCCGGTCTCTCATATTCCTTCCTTCCTTCGTTTCCTCCCTCCCTCCCTCCCTCCTTCTCTCCCTCCTGACCCTCCTCTCCCTCCCTGCCTACTCTCTTCCTCTCGTTTATCCACACTTTTTATCTCCATACCTTTGTTACTTCTCCTCATCAACCACTCTCTCATATTCCTCTTTTTTAACGTTTTTTTTTTTTATTCTCCTTTCTTCCCTAACTCCCTCCTTCCTTCCCTGTTCCTCTATTCCTCTCTTTTAGCAACTCTTCTTATCTCCATTCCTTCGTTACTTCTCTTCAATGGTCTCTCTCTCTCTCTCTCTCTCTCTCTCTCTCTCTCTCTCTCTCTCTCTCTCTCTCTCTCTCTCTCTCTCTCTCTCTCTCTCTCTCTCTCTCTCTCTCTCTCTCTCTCTCTCTCTCTCTCTCTCTCTCTCTCTCTCTCTCTCTCTCTCTCTCTCTCTCTCTCTCTCTTATTCCTTTTTCTTACTGTTTCTTTTCCTCTTCCTCTCTCCTGCATTTATATTTCCCCTCTTTCCCTGCCTCCTCATCCTCCTCTGACTCTTTTTATCTGTTTCGTGTATCTTATTACGTCCCTCCTTCGTCCCTCTTCCCTCTCCATGTATCTCTTTCTCTTCATCTATCACGCTTCTAGTTCCTCTCTTACAGTCCTCCCTCTTCGTTCTTATTTTTATTTCATTCTCCTCGTCTTCTGTTTTTTTTGTCTTCTCTCTTATTCATTTTTCACGATCACCCTTTCGTCTATCGGTTCGTCTTCTTCTCTATTGTTTCTCCTGTCATTTAATCTTCCTCCGTCTTCCCTTCCTTCTCTCCCACCCTTCACTTCCCATCTTTTATCCCTCCCTTCCCTTCCGTTCCTCCCCCTCCGCACTTCTTTATCTCTCCCTCTCCCCTCACTTGAATCTCTCGTCTCCATTCCCTCATCCCAGCCTTCCTTCCTCCCTCCCATTTTCTCTCTTTTTATTTATTTTTTTCTCTCTTTTTCCTTTTTTTCCTTGTGTTCCTCCTGTTTTATTTCCCTCCCTTTACCACTTCCTTTATTTTCTCTCTCTCTCTCTCTCTCTCTCTCTCTCTCTCTCTCTCTCTCTCTCTCTCTCTCTCTCTCTCTCTCTCTCTCTCTCTCTCTCTCTCTCTCTCTCTCTCTCTCTCTCTCTCTCTCTCTCTCTCTCTCTCTCTCTCTCTCTCTCTCTCTCTCGTCCATTATTCTGCTCCCTTCTTTTACAACGAACTATATATACTTCACCCTCTCCCTCTCTCCCTCTGAAGCACTTCCCAGCATGCCTCTCCCTCCCTCTCTCTCTCTCCCTCCCTCCAGCTCCCTTACTCTCCCTTACACTCATTTTCCTCTTAGTCCACAACGCCCTCCCGTCTTCCTTCCCTTACTTCATCTCCCCTCCTTCTCCCTTCTTCCTCCTCTTCCCTGGATAAACTGAAATAAAAAGGAAGAGAGGAGAAGGGGAGAGGATAAGAAAGATAAGGACACGATTGTTAGAGAAAGTACTGAAGTAAGGAGATATATTAGTTCTTGGTTCTCTGGTTATGCATTTCGAGTGGTTCTTTCCTGTTTGGTTTTGCTTGCACGGTTTCCTTCGTCCTCTTTCTTTGCCTCGGTCGTGTTCTGTATTGCGGTAATGAAGAGCGAGTATAGCAAAGGTGAGTGATAAAGAGGATGTTAGCATTTGTTTGAGATGAACTGAAGAGATGAGGTTAAGATTTGTGATTGTAGTTAGAGTTGGTATTGTTATGGTTGATGGATAAGAGGAAACAGAGGCAGGAAGAACAGAAGGAGGAAGAGGAGGAGAAGGAGGAGAAGAAGAAGAAATGGATGAATGATGTATAAAGAAAAAAAGAGAAATATGGTTATGATTTGTGATTGTAATTAGAGCTATTATAATTATTACGATTGACATATAAGGAAAAACAGAAGCGGAAAGAGGAGGAGGAGGAGGAGGAGGAGAACGAGGAGGAGGAGAATAAATAAATGAATGATGTAAAAAGAAAACTCGAAAAAAATATGGTTTCTTAATACGCACGAAAAGCGAAATGAAAACTAAAGGAAGGATTTTTTACTTGATTATTTACGTTTCAGGACTTGGTAAATCCCAATTGCGTGCGTTATGTCACTGTTACGCATGCCCTAAAACACACACACGCACACACACACACACACACACACACACACACACACACACACACACACACACACACACACACACACACCACAAAGCTTCGTTCAACTTAAAGGGAGACTAACCAAGCGTGAAATACACCTGATCGAAAAAATACTGAAGTTACGGCGCCCTTCGATGTGATTTCATTAATAATATACGCTTAACCTTACACTGGACGGTCGGGAGTGTGGGCGGGAGGAGAGAAGGAGGAAGGGCAAGCGAGTGGTGGCAGAAGGAGGAAGATTCGGGTGGAGTCAGAGGGTGAGTGTTGGGTGTGCAGACGGGAGTGAGGGCAGGAGGAAGGAGAGAGAGAGGAAGTGCAGGCCGGCAGTAGAAGAAGAAGGAAGATTCGGGTGGAGTCAGAGGATGAGTGTTGGGTGTGCAGACGGAAGTGAGGGCGGGAGGAAGGAGAGAGAGAGGAAGTGCAGGCCGGCAGTAGAAGAAAAAGGAAGATTTGGGTGGAGTCAGAGGGTGAATGTTGGGTGTGCAGACGGAAGTGAGGGCAGGAGGAAGGAGAGAGACAGGAAGGGCAGGCCGGTAGTAGCAGAAGAAGGAAGATTCGGGTGGAGTCAGAGGGTGTGTGTTGGGTGTGCAGATGGGAGTGAGGGCGGGAGGAAGGAGGGAGAGAGGAAGTGCAGGCCGGCAGTAGAAGAAGAAGGAAGATTTGGGTGGAGTCAGAGGGTGTTGCTGGTTCTGTAGGGGAAGAGGGAGGTGGTGAGGGGTGTCAGGAAGTAAGAACAGGATCAAGCGTAAGAATGAAACACAGTGAGGAGTTGGAGGGGATGATAGTCAGAGGGTGTTGCTGGTTGTGTAAGGGAAGAGAGAGAGGTGGTAAGGGGTGTCAGGAAGTAAGAACAGGAACAAGCGTAAGAATGAAACACAGTGAGGAGTTAGAGGGGATGATAGAAGGTAAAAGATGAGGCAAGTGAACAGGTGTAAGAGTGAGTGGAAGGAAGGCAGCAATGTGGAAGTGGTGGAGGAATGAAACGCGTGCACCCTTGTCTTCCTCTTTCTCCTCTTTCAAAACAACACAGCCGCCTCAACTCAACAGCACAGAAACGTTTGATGTCGTTACTTTTGTTTCCGCGTCTCTGCCTTCCTCTCGCTCGGGGTCTTGCTTGGTCTTTCCTCAGCTTACAGTGCATTTCCGGTGTAGAGTTTTAAAGACTGACCTTCCCTCACACACGACCGCCAGCTGTTCCCCGCCGCCCACGCCTGTCTGAGTGTCTGTCTGTCTGTCTGTCTGTGCCGCCGCTCCGGACGCCCTCCCCCAGCGAGCGTCATGGCAACGAGATGCTTCACCGCCTTCCTGCCTCCCTGCCCTCGACCGCCACTGACAACGCCCAGACGGAGTGACAAGGGCTCGCTGCTGTCCTCTACTGCGTGTTCTTCCCCCCTATAGACACGTAAAGGGTGACATAGGTATTTTTGTTTTTAGAGCAAGGGGGTCAGCTCAAGGGCAATAAACAATAACCACAAGACGCTGCTAAAACAAAAGAAAATAGAACGAAGGACCAAAAGAGATGTCAAATGTAGGCGGTGGCTGAACAGATAGCAAGACGGCCCCGCGTTCAGGAGGACGCGAGTTCAATCCCCGACCGGTGCCACCAAGCTGGGATTTTTCAACCGCCGCCGAGTGGCTTAAAACTACCCACATGCTGTCCAAAAGACCACCTATCAGCCCGGACTCTAGATTCTAGGATTAAAGATGAGCACCGGGAGGGCAGCATGAGCCAATGTAAGATGGCGCCACTATAAACACTCGTCTGCGCCAGAACGGGCTGGGCCGACCATCAGGACCCACCGGGAAGAAGCCTTGGACCGACCATCAGGATCCACCGGGAAGAAGCCTACCAGCGCAATAGGCCAAGACGTAAAAAAAAAATAAATAAATAAATAAATAAATAAAAAGTTTTGCGTGGAGAGGTATTCGATCTTGTCTTCTGTGGGATCTTCACTCGCTATTAACAAACACCACTTTTTCTTCTTTCCACAAGCACGTAAAAAGTAACATAAGTATACGATCTTGTCTTCTATATCTTCGCTCTGTCAACAAACACTACTTCTTTTTTTCCTTTCCACAAGCCCGTAAAAAGTAACATAAGTATACGATCTTGTCTTCTGTATCTTCTTTCCCTATTAACAAAAACTACTTCTTTTTCTCCTTTCCACAAGCCCGTAAAAAGTAACATCAGTATACGATCTTGTCTTCTATATCTTCTCTATCAACAAACACTACTTCTTTTTCTCCTTTCCACAAACCCGTAAAAAGTAACATCAGTATACGATCTTGTCTTCTGTACGATCCTCTCTCTACTACGTTTTCCTTCTCTCTGCAAACACGTAAAAAGTAACTGTAAGTATTCGATCTTGTCTTCCGTATCTTGCCTCTATTTATTAACTAACACTACTTCGTTTTCTTCTTCTCACAACACGTAAAAAGGTAACATAAATACCAGCCTACGGCCTTGACCTCTATTTCTCCTCTTTCAAAATAACAAACGCCACGAGAAGAACAAAAACAGGAAGAACAAGAACCAAAACAAGAGCAAGACCAAGATGAAAGGGGAAGGTCTTAGGTTGGCATTGTCAGACGCTCCCGCCTCTCACATCAACTATCTCCAAAGGCCAAAAAGGAGATCACTCGGGTTATAATGAGTGTTTCTTTAGGTTCATGGTACAGAGGAAGGTTCAAACTACCAGAAGGGTCATAAAACTACCTCAGGAAATGCCCACAACTCCTACGAAAGTCAAATGTGTGTGCCTGGGCGCCGATATGTTTGATGATACGGCCCTTTGGTGCGACGATCAGCGGGTAGCGGTCAGGCCCGCCATCTCCTGTTCTCTTCCGCTACCTCTAACCGCCGCCCATCGCTCAGTCTCCATTCAAAACCTTCTTCGTCATCTTCTTTTGGTTTGTATCGCTTTGTATCGCTTCGTAGGTATTTCTTCTTCTCTTGATCCTCTCTTCTGCTTGTCCACAGATTTTGCTTTTCAATGCCATTACACTATTTAGCTTTCCTCACTGTAATACACTATCGTCAACGCCACCTACCGCCAACTACTGCAAACTTTCTTCAACGCCAACTATTGTCAACTACTGCAAATTTTCTTCAACGCCAACTATTGTCAACTAATGCAAATTTTCTTCAACGCCAACTATTGTCAACTAATGCAAATTTTCTTCAACGCCAACCTTTGTTAACTACTGCAAATTTTCTTCAACGCCAACTATTGTCAACTATTGCAAATTTTCTTCAACGCCAACTATTGTCAACTACTGCAAATTTCCTTCAACGCCAACTATTGTCAACTACTGCAAATTTTCTTCAACGCCAACTATTGTCAACTACTGCAAACTTTCTTCAACGCCAACTATTGTCAACTACTGCAAACTTTCTTCAACGCCAACTATTGTCAACTACTGCAAATTTTCTTCAACGCCAACTATTGTCAACTATTGCAAACTTTCTTCAACGAAAACTATTGTCAACTACTGCAAACTTTCTTCAACGCCAACTATTGTCAACTACTGCAAACTTTCTTCAACGCCAACTATTGTCAACTACTGCAAACTTTCTTCAACGCCAACTATTGTCAACTACTGCAAACTTTCTTCAACGCCATCTACCGCCAACTACTGCAAACTTTCTTCAACGCCATCTACCGCCAACTACTGCAAACTTTCTTCAACGCCAACTTTTGTCAACTACTGCAAACTTTCTTCAACGCCAACTATTGTCATTTACTGCAAACTTTCTTCAACGCCATCTACCGCCAACTACTGCAAACTCTCTTCAACGCCAACTTTTGTCAACTACTGCAAACTTTCTTCAACGCCAACTTTTGTCAACTACTGCAAATTTTCTTCAACGCCAACTTTTGTCAACTACTGCAAACTTTCTTCAACGCCAACTATTGTCAACTACTGCAAACTTTCTTCAACGCCATCTACCGCCAACCGCCGCAAACCACCTCCACCCACACCGAGATTAGTATACAACAACCTCTTCCCTCATACTCCGGGATTGGAAAACAAGCGGGAATCTGCCATAACTTCAACCGAACGCTCTCTAACCCGCCCCCTCCCCTGCCTTCTGCCCGCCCGCCCGCCCGCTAATAACTCGGCCTAAAACCCTTATTTTCGGTGGACTTGGGCGGGATATTCTGGTGGTCCGGCGGGACATAATGCGCCTCCCACTGCTTCTGCTCACCAATATCGTGTGTTCTTTGAGGTCGTCTCCCCCAAAGGCCTGCCATAATAAGGTCCTCCTCCTCCTCCTCCTCGTCCGCCTCCTCCTCCTCTGTGCAGACGCCTCACCTAAGCCTCCCTCTCTCCCTCCCTCTGTTCCTCCCTTTTCTCCTCCATTCTCAAAATTTGTCCAGCTTCATTCATTTCCTTCCTCCTCCTTCGTTCCTTTTTTTTCCGTTTCCTTATGAGTTTAAATATTACATCTGTTTTATCATCTCTCTCTCTCTCTCTCTCTCTCTCTCTCTCTCTCTCTCTCTCTCTCTCTCTCTCTCTCTCTCTCTCTCTCTCTCTCTCTCTCTCTCTCTCTCTCTCTCTCTCTCTCTCTCTCTCTCTCTCTCTCTTCCATTTATTCCTTCGTATGCGCTTTTCTTAATCATCCCTTTCAATGGTTCTTCTTTTTATCTATCCACTTTTATTTTCCTTCATCTTCTCCCCCTTTCCATTATTTCTTTCTTTCCATCCCTTTTTTCCTTCCTTCCTTCCTCCCTTTCCTCTTCCTATTTTTTTATTTATCTCTCATGAACGCCTGTTGACCAACCCTTCTCTCTCTCTCTCTCTCTCTCTCTCTCTCTCTCTCTCTCTCTCTCTCTCTCTCTCTCTCTCTCTCTCTCTCTCTCTCTCTCTCTCTCTCTCTCTCTCTCTCTCTCTCTCCACCCCATCCCCACTTTCTGTTCCAAAAGCTCGACCTCTCGCGGATTTATTTCTCATTGAAGTCCACCCTAAAAACGGCCTTTTCTTTGGTCTCTTTCCCTGTACTTCCGCTCTGATTAACTCCAACATTTCCCGGATCACAATACACGGCGGGCAGAATGGCAATGGGGACACGTGCGGGCTAAGAAAGGGATACGGATGGGCGGGTGGGATTAAGGCACCGACCGAGGAGGATATCTTGAGAAGGGAAGTGAAAGGAGAGGAGAAAACTAAGATGAAAGGGGAGGATGAACATGATAAGGGCGAAGATGATGAGGAGGAAAAGAGGGAGGGGGACGAGCTGAGGAAAACTTAAAAAATACCTCAAACAGTCAGAAGGATGTCTTGAGAAGGAGGAAATGTGCAAGGAGAGGAGATAACGAAGATGGGAGGGAAAGGATGAACATGATAAGAGTGAAGATGATGATGATTAGGAGGAAAAGAGAGAGAAGGATGGGAAAAGAACGAGCTGAGGAGAACTTCAAAATACCTCAAGCAGTCAGAAGGATGTCTTGAGAAGGAGGAAGTGTGCAAGGAGAGGAGATAACGAAGATGGAGGGGGAAGGATGAATGTGGTAATGGTGATGATGAGAATGATAAGGAGGAGGAAGAAGAGGGGAAGAACGGGAAAAGCGACGAGTAACGAAGAACAAGCTGAGGAAAAGCCTGTGAAGCACCTCAAACAACCAGGCAGAACAACACCCAGCCACAGAAGAACACACGCAGAACATCCTTGCTTTCTTCACCAGCGCAGAGAGAAGAGAGATGAAAAAAGGAAGGACGCGGAAATGGAAGAATAATACCCACCCACAGAAGAACACACGCAGAACATCCTTGCTTTCTTCACCAGCGCAGAGAAGAGAGATAAAAAAAGGAAGGACGCGAAAATATAGGGATGTAATCTTTGACGAATTTTTTTTTTACAGCAGAGGAGACAGTGCAAGGGCGTAAAAAAAAGAAAACAATAATGAAAAAAAAGCCCGCTAAAAAAAAAAAGCCCGTATATGATGAGAGTTGTGATGGGGGTAAGAGGAGGAGGTGGAGGGGCGAGGGAGGAAGGGGACAGGTAGGGGACAGGTATAGGGACGTAAGGTAGAGCATGTCGCCCCTTTAAAGACTCATGTACACCTGTGTAGTCCATCAGTGCAGGTGTTATCATTAGTCATCAGTAACGTGTGGGGGGGGGGGATGGTGGCGGTTGTGGTGATGATAGTGGTAGTGGTGGTGGTGGTGGTGGTGGTCGTGGTGGTGGTGTTGGTGGTTGTGATGCTTGTCTTCATCACATCGCTTCCTCTTTTTCCTCTCTAATGAAAAAACACATCATGCAAATTAATCAACTTCCTAAACTCAATTAAATCACCGCCTTCACGCGTAAAGTATGTTTGTTTTTTGTTTGATTTTTGTTTGTGAGAGAGAGAGAGAGAGAGAGAGAGAGAGAGAGAGAGAGAGAGAGAGAGAGAGAAAGAGAGAGAGAGAAAGGGCAATTACTAAGGAATGCAAAAACACCACCACAAACATTCACCAGGACATTGTTAGGAGAAAGAACCCTCAACAACAACAACAACAACAACAACAACAACAACAACAACAACACTACCGGTTCATACTCTTGTGTTGAGGATGGGCAAGGGCGGGTAGGAGGGCGTGTTGAGGGGGGCGGGAGCGTATGTGGGGACAAGGTGACATACGAAGGAAGTAGAAGGAAGAGATTGAGACAGAGGTGACAGAGAGGAGGGGAGAAAATGGGCTTGAAGGTGAGGAAGGGCTGGACGAGGCTGAGTGGGCTGAGGCGGGGAAGAGTGGTGAACGAGAGTGAGGAAGAACAGGACGGTAGAGAGTGGGGAAAGGAAGGAAGAAGGGGAAGATGGGGCATTGTTTACGGCTGGGTGGAGTTTCCTGGGGCTAAGAGTGTAGTATCTAAGGTGTGCAGACGTGAATAAAGAAGAGGAAGGAGAGGAGAATAAAGGGAAGATGAGGGAAAGTAATGAATGTCAATAAAGGAGTAAAGGAAAGGCAAATAAATAACACACACAAAAAAAAAATAGAAATAAAGAAAGAAAGAAAGAAGGAAAGAAAGAAAGAAAAAAAAGAAAGAAAGAAAGAAAAGAGAAAAAAGGAAAAAAGAAAATAGATAAACTAAACTAAAATAAAATAAAATAAAGATTCGTAAATAAATAAACAAATAAACAAAATAAAAAAAATATAAAATAAGTATGGACAGCAAAAGGGTTTCTCCAACACCTCCTTAGCTAAGGTAAGGAAGCTTAATCAACCCCAATCGTCTAAGCATTGTCATAAAACTCATCATCTCATACTCCTCTTCCCTCACCTCATTTAATATAATTCTTCGGCTCTTCATTATTTTTTTTTTTAGTTACGCCAACCTGCCTTTTCTCCTTTCTTCCTCTCCTTAAAGTTGATTTACGCTTCCCCTCCCGAAATTGATCTATCTTTCGGCCACTCCTCTAACTCTTTTTCAGGAGCAGAGACTAGCAGGCTTTTTTTTATATGTTTCCTTTTTTTATGCCCTTGAACTGACTCCTTTGCTGTAAAAAAAAAATTACTCCATCACTTGATCACCTCTTTCAGTAGCTCTTTCTTTCTGTCTATCCATTTTTATTTTCCTTCATCTTCTCCCCTCCGTTCTTTCTTTCTTTCCATCCTTTTCTTCCCCTTCATATCTCCTCTTCATATTATCAAAGCGTTCTCATAAACTCTCTCTATGCATTCCCCTTCTCCTGCTCCCCTTTCGGCTTCCCATCTCCCCTTCCTTTCCTCTCCCGTCGTTCACTCAGCCTTCCACCCGTCATTCCTCTCCCACTCACGGCTGCGATCCTCCTATTCATCCTTATCAACCTCAAGACACACATAGAGCTTCTCCCCATCACTGTAACATACCTCTACACACACCTGTTTGGCCTCTCCTTCAATCTTTCCCCCTTCCTATCTCCCGCCCTTCCCTGCCGTCCCTCGCCTCGTCTCGTCTTTACCATACTCTCTTTTTCCTTGTGCTAAGTTTACCGCCAACCTGTTCTTTCCGTATTGCTCTTCACACGTCATTTTCCCTTTTCCCGTCTCCCAATGCATATCTTTCTGTCTTTCCTTAATCACGTCACCTGCTTTTCCCGATCTTTCGTCGCCCACGCACTACGCGCTCTCTGTTAATTGCTTTCCACCTTTCTTCGTTACCTCAAACCCACGCATCGCTCGAACTTCATTTCCTCTCTCTCCGCTCTTCCTGTATGATTCTAGCCCTTCCCTTCTTCTCTCTCTTTTCTCTTTCTCTCTTAGCTCTTATACAACGCTTCCTTTTCCATCACTCTTTTCCTTCTCTTTCATCTTTTCCTCATCAACTCTCTTCCTTTCTTTCTTCTTTTTCTTTACGCTATACTCCTTACTCTTTCATGCTCTTACCTCTCGCTCTTTACCTGCTTTCATATGCACCACTCTCTACCCTACCCCCTTCCCCTCCCTTCCATTCCTTACTCGACCAAGATCTCCCTTCCTTTCCTTCTTTTTCTCAACACTATGATCCTTACTCTCTCATCTTCTCCTCCTCTCTCTCTCTCTACCTACTTGCTTATGCACCACTCTCTACTCTACCCACTTCCCCTCCCTTCGATACCCCTCAGCTACGCCTCATCCACACACATGCAAGAAAAAAGAGGATTGGGTCTACTCACTCCTCGCTCTTGACGGAAACATTGTCCTTGAGAGACTGCGACGACGAGCAGCTGCTTCCCATTGTTGAGGATCACGGCGAGAGTGGTCGAGAACCTCCAAGATCCGCCACCAGGTGCTCTGCCACGCTACCCGCTCCTGTGTCTCTTCTGCTTCTTCTTATCCTTCTTTTTCTCCTTCTTCTTCTTCTTCTATTTCGGCTTCCTTTGTTTTTTGGTGATTTCACTGTTTTTGGTTTTTAATTGTGGTTTTGTTACTGGGTTTTGTTTCCTCTTCTTCAGTCTGCTGCTTGCCTTTTCAGCCTCGTCGTTGTTCTTTTGTCTGCTTAGGTTTATATTACCCTGCGAGTCTGTCTTATTCTGTTTGCAGGCCTCTTTTTGTTCTCTCGTCTTGGATTATTTTATATTTATTCGGATTCCCTTCAACTTTTGTGGTCAGGGTATACTTAAGTTTATGTTTTCTATCTTCGTTCACCTCGAGCCAAGTCCAACTGTCTCGTGGTGGGCTTCCTCTTTTTCCCCGCGCTGGTGTATCTCAGGTTCCTTATCTTCGTGATGCAACAATCCTCCGTCTCCGCTGCCTTCTGTCACGCATGCTAATTTCAACATCAACTTTACTCTTTCGGGGAGATTTTTCTGTTGGTTTCTTTTACCCGACAACAGTTCCTGGCACGGTTGAAAGGGAGCTCACTGTTGCTTCTTTTATCTGCGTTTTCACCACCTTTTGATGCTCAGTTTCTTTCGTCAGCTGTCAGCCGCAAACTTCACAACGGAATCAGCTCTTGCAACGAGAAACTTGATTTGGATGTGGCTGCAGGCGGCGAGTCACGAGCAGGAGTCATTCGTGGAAACTAACAAAACACTCCACTGGATTTTATGGCAGTAAGTCTTTCAAATAACTTCTTTGGCTCTTTTTCAAATGTGTCGATATCGTGGTGGTGCCGTTTCCAAATACTGAGTTACATCAAATTCAGAATTGTTTACACTTCCTCGCTGCCACGGCTCCTCCAGGGCACGTATGCAGTCAGAGTCCCTTCAGAAGAGTTCCACTTTTCCGGCCCGACTTTCGTTTATCCGTCGTTCTCTAGCGGTTCCTCGGGCCACGCAGGGAGGCGGGAGGGGGTGCCGGGCCTGGACGCGGCGCAAGTTTCAGAAGCGTCTTACTGGTGTTACGTGGAAGACAAGTTTGCTTCCCCGGCGTCGAGAGGTCGGGGCATGCTGGCCGTGCAGCGTCCGGGTGTTGGCGGTGCTCGATCGGCGGCGCGGCGAGACTCGGGAAGACGATAACAATACTGATGGAGTGATGCACTGCTTTCACTGTCACGCTCAGTCGTAGTCTTTCATGCGCACACTAACGTTACTTCTTATCAACACAATGCCGACTGTATGCAAAAGGCAGCGTTCAGCTCACCAGAAGAACACAGTTACCGCAATACAAGTGACTAGTTCTACGTTCATCCGCCAGCACCACTCACTAACTCGGTCAAAAGATTCTCACAACCACTATAGAAGACTTTAGTTCAATCGTTTCCGTTTTTGGCACTTAGATAATAAATAATACTGCTTTCAACCCCTTAAAGAAAACCGTTCAGATATCTCACGCGTCGAAGGAAGAAACTTTCAACGCATGTGAGTTTGTAAACCTTCGCGGCCAAGTCTTCTCACGCACCCACCTAAGATAAGATGGAAGAACACTCTTTGGGAACTCTCGCGCCCTCTTTCTACCTTCTTCGGATGTGTTAGCGTCAATTAAGTTTATTTTGGCACAGAGTGAGCCGTCGAGTGGACACTGTCAGCTCAGGTGTGCTGACATGCAGGTGTGGACAGTCATAGGTTGTGGTAAAGAGAAGGCAGACGCAAGACCTGAGTCCTTTCTTCGGCCTGTGATGCCTTCATGGCGTCGTGAAGGGAGAGTGCCCCGCTCAGCTGCTGTTGTCGCTGCTGCTACCGTCAGTGGTCTTGAGGCCCCGAGTTGGATGCTGCTGCGGCCACCGCCCGCCTGACCACTGCTGAGGCGATGATCCTGCTGATTCTCTTCTTGCTATATCGTGAGTGTGGTGTGTGCGTTGGAGGCCTGGGAGGGGGGGGGGGGGAGTAGGCGCACTCCTTAACATGCGCACACGACCCTTGACATGCGCGGGACGTGTTTGGCCTGGCGCACAGCCTGGAACAAGGCCCCTCAAGCAGCCTAGAGCACGGCGAGGAGCACCAGGCGACCCACGGCCCGGACGCTGGTGCCTGACGCTGAAGGTGGCGGTGACGGTGACGCTTCCTGCCCAGCACCTGCCGCGGCTCCCCAGCTGCGTCTCAGTGAGTATACGCCTTCGTGTTAAAGAAAGAAAGTATTGAGGGAAGGAAAATAGGATGCTTCAGGAGTGAAAGTGACGCCTTCGCTCTGACAACTCCCGAGGTCAAAAGCGCCGTAAACTGTTGCACGTGTGTGGGATAGAAATCACGGAGAGGGGATGGGAGATCAGGTCAGGTTAGGTCAATAGTGGGTATTACGCTGTGTGGATGAGTTTGTGAGTTCTGGTGTGTGGCGGGATGTGGCAACCCGAAGCGGAGTGTGTGAGAAAAGTATTTGATGATTCGTGAACACCGGAACAGAACGAAGCTTCGAAGCAGTCGAGGGTTTCTGTTGAGATATGTTACCGCAGCGAGACAGTGACGGGAATGAGATAACTGATGAGAGAACTGATGACCGGAGGCTGAGAGGAAAGCTGGAGGCGGTGAGTCCTCAACCACCGGACTGTGGCAAAACTGT
>NC_066536.1:13794229-13809068 GCF_024679095.1 Eriocheir sinensis
CGAAAGCCTTATCAAATGTGAGTGTGTGAGCCTTGAAATGTTTGAGAATATGGCGCCTAGTGCAGACAAGAGGCTTCAGAATAAATCGCAGGGGAAATAAAGTAAAGTTGGGCATACGTTGAAGCTGGGCGTAAATGCTTGAAATAAGAGTGTCACTAGAAAAGTTTGAAGATCACTGCACGACCCAATCTAGGCGTCATCTACAGTACCTGGTTTATAGATCGATTCATCCCCGAAGCTACCAGCACCCACGAAAGGCGTCAGAGTTGCTTACATACACATCATAACAGCAATGCACGCACACCCATACTGGAGATCACGGGGCTGCTCCACAAGAACTGCCTCACAACTAGACTGCTGAACAAGCCTGCCACCCCTCCCTCGCAGCATCGCCTCTCCCTGTTTGTGGTTAATGTTACGATGAGGGATGCAGGCTGACGTGTCTAGGTGTACCGGTAAACTGACTCCACTCGCACCGTTTCTTTGCCATCCAACAAATCTTCGATCGTCTTTGAGAGCACCCACAGCCTCACTACCGCGGCTCCCCTCTGCTGGAAGGTGTGCGCGAGGCCTGACGAGGGTGAGCAGGAGCGCCAGGCCTCCCGTCACCCCTCTTGTGGACTTAAGGAGAGGGTAAGAGGTGGGTGTCGAAGAAGAGGACCACTTTAGAAGCAGGAACCGACAACCCACGACTGACAACCATCGCCATCATCGTCAAACTAAGAGTAATGACGATGATGATGATGATGAAAGTATATAGAAGAAGAAGAAGAAGAAGAAAAAGGAGAAGAACAAGAACAAGAACAAGAAGAAGAAGAAAACGAAAAAAGAAGGAAAAAAGAAGAAAAAAAAGAAAAAGAAGAAAAAAAAGAAAAGAAGAACTTCTATAATCTTTCTTTAATTATTATCATTATTATCATTATTATTAAAGCATCACAATCTTCATTACCATCGTCATTATATAAACGACCACAATGATTATCCTACATTATGAACCCCATATAATCTCTCTCTCTCTCTCTCTCTCTCTCTCTCTCTCTCTCTCTCTCTCTCTCTCTCTCTCTCTCTCTCTCTCTCTCTCTCTCTCTCTCTCTCTCTCTCTCTTGTGTCTATCAGTCAAGCTATCCATCTATCTCCATATCTCTGAGTCAATCAATCTGCAATAGCGTTTCATCTTAACATTTTCCTCCCTGCCGGCTTTAGCAACCCATCAACCTGTCAATCTGTTTATCTGCAAAGTAATGAGCCTGTCTATCTACCCATATACCATCTACCTCTTTAATCGATCGATGGAGCGTTCTATCTATTAATCTATCCACTCTTTATTTTATCTCATACATTTATTTATATATTTAGCTATCTATTCACACACACACACACACACACACACACACACACACACACACACACACACACACACACATCTTTATCTCTTAACAATAACAACTTCTAACAAAATTAAAAGTGCAAAGCGTTTATCAAAACTCGTATACGTCATGTTCCGTCCCTCCCAAAAAACAGTGAGAGAGAGAGAGAGAGAGAGAGAGAGATTGACGTCATCACGGTGGGCGGGGTCAGAGCAGCCTCCCCAGCCTTACCCCCCCTCCCTTCCTTCCACCACCACCACCACCACCATACGTCTGCCTGCTAGGACGAGCCGACACGCCCGCCACCACCACCACCACCACCACCGTGGCTGCCAACATGTGGCACCAAACAATCGTGATGGCACCTCATGGCTCTCACGAGTAACTTTATGACAATTATTCTCGCCTCATTCCTCCTCGCCTTGCTCCCTCGCCTCCCTGCACAGGAAGGCGACACTAACACTCAGTTGCAAGGTAGAAACCCAACTGATAAAAGATTTCGTCCCCGGATTACTGTGCGGGCGGTGCATCGTGTCACGGCCTCGCGCCCAATGATACGGCACTGTGCTGCCTCGTTGGTAGGGTGATCACGGCGTCTGAGCAGCCATAAGAGGGCAGGAACCACTTGGGCGCGTCGCACAGAGCCACAATTTGCCAGTCTCGTCAGTACTAGCCTGACGGCAAGAGCATCCTAATGACATGACCAGCGGGAATGTCACACACACACACACACACACACACACACTGGGCTACAAGCAAGCATACTCACGAGGCAGGGCGGCGGAACACATGTGCCGGGAGGTGGCTTGGTGGAGGGGGCGGGTATGGGCTGGAGAAGCAGTTGGTGTGCCAGGAGCAGGAGTCACGGGCCAGCCAGCCAAGCTCAAGTCACAAGCAACAGTTGGCTAGTTTCCCGCGCGAAAGTCTTCAGGGTCCTTCGTGTGGGCCAGTGGGCAGCCCAAAATGGCGGCGGAGACTTGAGACTGGGCAGAGCGGGTAGTGCTGGGCAGGCTGGTGCTGGCGGCGGACCCGGTGTGTGGCTGTGAGGCGTGCGGACTCCAGCAGCCAGTGTCACTGCCTTGGCCTACCCTCTGCCCGCGCCTGCTGCTGTGTGCCGCTCGCCGACACCGCCAACTCTCCGCCGCACATCAGGACAGACTCGGCGATGCTGTGGAGGTCTTGCTGTTCTCTGCGGTAGCGTTCAGCGCGGGTGGCGGTATGAGGGGCGCTCCTCGACTGTCCTCTCTTCGCTCCTCATATTCGTTCGAACAAAACCGACTTTCACTTACGTTCAGTTTTTACGGCTCGATTCATACGCGCCGTTACGGATTTCAACCTTAGAATCTTTGTTTATATGGACGAAACAGTTTGCAAAATTGCCCTCGACTTGGGGAGCGTTGCCGGGCATGCTCCAGCCTGTCGTACGCTTCGCTGGGCCTCACCACATGGGCGTTCCAGGCGGGCCGACCCCACCCTCCTCCCGAAGGCAGCTTCACCGCCTCAGTTTGGACTCGTCGGGCGTGTGGTGCCTGTGAGGACTGAGGTTGGGGTGTGTCGTGTGAGTTTGTGTGGGGATGCACGGAGGAGTGCCTGGCAAGGATGCTGGGTGCCGAGCAATCAATACCTGGGTCCTGCACAGGCGCGCCCGTCCAGCCCAGCGCGCGAAACTCCCTCCTCACTCTACGTCAGTGTGGCCAAGGACGACCTAACCACTCAGCCTTCATACCTAAAACTTTCTTCCTGTAGCCTTGGCGCCGCCCCCTTACACATTCCCCTCACGACGACTCTCACTGATGCCAGGCGACCCTCCCCAATATTACCTGCCCGAGCCCATGCACCGCCGCCCCGCCGCCCATGCCAAGCGACGCTGCTCGTGACAGGGAAAGAAATAAACGAATGAATGAACAGCATGAAGGCGATAAAAATATAAAAAAGACATGGGGGGGGTGGATTTTGCCGGGGGCGTGGGGGGAGGGGGGTAAAAAAGAAATTTCCTCCACAACAAGAGAAAAGTATTACGATTCCATCCCGCCCCGCCGTGCGTCACCGCCCGCCCAATGACGTCAGAGTAAGCAAAAGGAAAGATGCCGAATTTCCTATAAAATCTCGCAGCCCCATTTTCTTTGCTGCTAACCATGGAGACGGGAAGATATCCACTCACTGCCTCAGGACGACAAGGACCTGGGCGCCGCGTCGGGACAAGGATCAGAAGAGGAGGAGGCGGGTGGAGGCGGGTCGCGGGGAGATGGCCTTCGCGAGGTGGAATCTGCGGCGTGACGTCATCGCGAGTGTCAACAATGAGGACCATGTTCTGGAGCGCCGCAAGGGATCAGCTCGCGGTGAAATACGCTACTGCCGTGTGTCCCTTTTTCACGGCTTCCTCTTCCTGGTCCACAGTACATCATGCGGCCTCAGGAGCGGGGCTTTGATGACTCCTTTGGTCTAACTGATGAACCTCAAGCAAGCACGCGGCCACGCCACTGAGGGATGCACTGGGACCGAAGACTTTTAGGTAGGAAGAGGAGACCACTTGAGGAAAATCAATTATTTATTAACAAAAGAGAGAGAGAGAGAGAGAGAGAGAGAGAGAGAATATAAATGAGACAGCAATGATCCTCTCGGTTATCAATCAGTGACGCCACGTGAATGCTGTGACAGGTGGACAGCGTCGTGTAACTCGTCCCCCCCCCCCTCCCTTCCCCCTCCCGGCCAGGTGTCACTCAGGTACCCCCCCCCCCAGGACGAATGACATAATTACACCCACACTGACGGCCAGGTGAAGGTGTGGCGCGGGTGATGAATAATTGGTTTGCTGCTGAGGGGATTGGTATTTAACTGTCACCATTACTTTTATTGTTGTTATTATTATTATTATTATTATTATTATTATTATTATTATTATTATTATTGCCTGGGTCTTAGGATCACTTGACGTCACTGCGCAATGAGTCTCAGGAACACCGTAAGCTATGTGACAAGGCGCCCTTAACAATCTTTACTGACGAGGCAAAAGTAATAGTTATGCCTTAATACCCCTAACTAGGCCTCGTAATAATTTCATGTAACAATTTTATTTTTACAATAAAGGAGACAGCTCAAGGGCGAATATAAATAAATAAAGCCCACAAATCACTGCTCCTAAAAAGAAAATAGAAATGAGTGGCCAAAAGAGGAGGTGAATTTCGGATGGAGAGAAATATTAGTTTCGGAATGTGTCGGGATGTTAGTTATAAGAACATAAGAACGTAAGGAGTCTGCAAGAGGCCGGTAGGTCTATACAAGGTAGCTCCTGTGAACCTAACCCCACCTAACCTCACTATCCATGACTTTATCCAACCTCTTCTTGAATGTATCTATGGTATTGGCACTCATCATACTATACTTTCCTAATTAACATGACAGTGGGCCATATTATTAAACATTTCGTCGCTCAGGCACGCACATTTGACAAGGCTTTCTTAGGGGTTGTGGGCCTTTCCGTGCATGGGTAGTTTTCTGACCCTGGTGGTAGTTTGGCAATTCTTCTATACTATAAACGTGAAGAAAAAAAACTTATGAGAACGCATTTAACCTTTTTGGCCTTTAAAAATAACTGATGTGAGAGTCAAAAGCGTCAAAGTGTACCGACTATTGTGCGATGGAGCCATGATAACCCGAGATCTAAGCAGCCATGGATCAGATAAACTCACAGCAGCACACGCCAACACAAAACGAGCCCTCCCAACACCCTCCGTCACTCGTGTAGGGATGCTGGAGGCCTGTGCACCCTTCTTATCACACGTCACTCATCGGGTTAGTAATGCACATGCCAACGTCACATCACCATCACTAACTGTACAACAAGCGTGCCAAGACTGGACTCACCCCTCATTAAAATTCCTCTGCCATTATCAAGGTTAAATATACTCTTTTTTTTATTTTTTTTATATTCAACTCCACTAACTCTTGACCATCTCTACCCCTCCCTTCCTCCATCTCACTGGTTGCTGCTCTATCTCACTCTCTACTTGTTTCGTCTCTATAGCATGGAATACTTTTTTGCGCTACCCCTCACGACTCTAGACTCCCGTCACGACGTCGGCTCAGCAGTCTCAAGATCTCTTTCAAGACATGCCCGACCCTTTCACATCAACACCCAAGACCTCGTGTACCTTAGAGTCGTGGGTTGTCTTGGCCCAGAGTCGGCACAGTGTGAATAACAATAATAAAAATAATAATCTCGCTCCTTTCCAAATGCACTGACTCCCTGCATACGTAAGATTCCCGAAGGTTGGCAACATAAAGGTAAGGGATCGGACTACTGAAGAGGATGATGTAATGGGAGAGCAATGGACGGAATGTCAAAAAACGCTACTTGTAAGTGTGTGGGGGAAGCAGGTCAGGCTGAGTATGAGAACGAGTAACCGGGAAAACCTCGAAAGAAAAGAAAACACGCTTGGCTGCACGTGAAGAAGGGGTGGGTGGTGGGCAACGGGGGGGGGGAGACAATCGTGATGGATCTGGAGCGGCGAGCAGCATAGGCAAGGAGGTGACGACATGCGGGAAGACGCCCAGACACCGCCGCTGACGTCAAGGAGGTGTGACTGCCTCGCTGCGCCGTTCATTCATTGAGTTCTCCCCGATAAACCTGTTTGCCGAAGGACACGCTGGTTGGCAGGGAGGAGGAAGCAAATACGTTACACTTTCACTTTTAAGGCAAGGGAGACAGGACAGGAGGGAAATGTTTAGGATTCCCGCAACGCTGCTCCATAACAACAAGGAATACAGGAAGACCGTTTAAAGACATTGATGGAATTTAGTTAAAGAGGTGTGTTAAGGGAAGGTAAGAAGATAGGATAGGAGTGAAATATAACCACACAAAAGATCCCGCAATGCTGCTCCATAAAACTAAATAAATAAAAAACAGGCACACACTTTAAACACATGGATCGACTTTGGTTCTATAAGTGTGTTTAGGAGCGCCAAAGAGACAGACTAAGAGTGAAATAGAACCACAAAAAAAGATTCCAACGCTTCTTCATAGTAACAAAGGATACAGAAAGACCCCCTAAAGACATTGATCGAATTCGGTTCCAGAGTGTGCTGTGGAGCGCCGAGGAGACAACACCCGCATGACGCTGAGACCCGCTGATGAGACTCGCCTTTCTTGCCGACGAGAAAAAGTGGACGGACAAAAGAACAAAAAAGATTACCCTGGAATGTTGTTGTTCTCTCAAAAGGGAGGATGACAACAAAGCAGAGGTTAGTTGAGGCTTCACAGACACGAACTAAAAAGAATAAATACGAAACCGAGAACAAAAAGACACTCAACATAATTTACAGGAAGCACAAGACATTAATAATAAACTGATTCTGAGACGTAAGAGATTATTATTATCATTATTCTTATTCTTGTTCCTATCATCATCATCATCATCATCATTATCTTATCATTAACATTCACCACAGCGCAACAGGAACAGCTGGAAGAGAAGAAGGAGATAGCCTACCATAAGTTACAAAATCTATAACCTACCTCCGACACCCCGAAAGACACTGAGAAACATAAAGTATAAAAGGTTAACTGAGAGGAACCACCCTTAAAAAACTGTCTCAGAAAAAAGTAAAATAAAATATGGAACAGGATCACGAATTACAACACTATACGTACACACACACACACACACACACACCACCAAGGAGACGGAGAGGAGCACCGAGGCCACGAGCAGCTACACCACAACCCTGTAACCTCACCATTACCTCACATAAATAACATCACAAACACATGCATCCTCGCCCCTTTCCTCCTCACCGGGTCCTCAGAGTTTGTACGTCCAGACCTCCGCGAACCCGTAGCACAGGAACTTGCGACACGCCATCACCAGGTCGTAGGTCTGGGCGCGGTGGCACGACTCTTCCTGCACCAGACGGCACCCGGACCTCCTCCAGTAGAGCCGCAGGAGGAGGTGAGACCGTTCCAAGTCGATGATGTACCCGGAGATGATCGGGTACGGGTGATCTCTTAAGTAACTGCGAGGGTACTGCACCAATAGGGTCTGAAAGGGGGATACAGGGTGAAATAGATAGATAGAACAGAGAGAGAGAGAGAAGATAGGAAAACTGACCTCCTCTTAATCTATATAGTCACAAAATATGGAGTTCTCTTTCCCGTATATACTACTGATTTTGTTTGTTTCCTCGTGTGTGTGTGTGTGTGTGTGTGTGTGTGTGTGTGTGTGTGTGTGTGTGTGTGTGTGTGTGTGTGTGTGTTTCATCTCTTCTTATCTACCTATCTATCCATCCATCCATCCTTCTACTCCTTACTTTACGTCTATCGTACGAAGAACCACGTTTCAACTCACACCAACCAGTAACTACCATAACCATCAAACCAGACCAACCAACCGACCAAGAATCCCATTCACCCACGCAGGAAACTCTTACATTCCATTAGAAGCCCTACACACCCCAGCAAAAGTCCTCCACATCCCTACAGGAGTCTTATATACCCGGCTGGTGTCCTCTAGTCCCCAGCAGGAGTCCTATCACGGTGTTCTTCCTGCAGCGCGTCTCACCTTCACGTGGAACAGCTTCTTGTTGCGGGTCACGTCAGCGATCCTGGTCTCGTCGCCTGGGACCCCCGTGGCGACGCTCAGCATGTCCACGGAGGTTAGTTTGGCGGCCTCCAGCAATAAGGAGAGGGGGAGGCACGGGACGCGGATGGTGGTGCCGCGTTTATTATCCTGTAAGGGGAGGTAGATAGATAAATAGATAGAAAGGTAGATAGACAGATAGATACTCTCTCTCTCTCTCTCTCTCTCTCTCTCTCTCTCTCTCTCTCTCTCTCTCTCTCTCTCTCTCTCTCTCTCTCTCTCTCTCTCTCTCTCTCTCACCCCGAATACAGTCTCTCCCACCAGCTTGCTCCTGGCCATCACGAGGCCCTGCAGCTCGGGCGGGAGGTCCCCCAGCAGGTAGTGCATCCAGAATTGTTTCTGTGGCCATGGCAAAGAAAACGATGCGGACATGTTATCAGAGAAAATGGGTATGTTACGTGAAATAAACTGGATCTGTCATGGAATAGAAATTTAATAACTAGCCAGCTACTTATTCAGACTTATACTGCGGACGGAATAACTCACAGAACTAGGCATCCCGGACCTAATGCATATCGGGGAGGTCCAGGCGTTGCGGCGGCGCTGCTGCAGGACGGCGAAGGACCTTGGGTCAGGCTCCACCAGCAGCCCCGTCCAGCTCAGGTTCCTCTCCAGCACCAGCGTCTGGCTCATGAACTCCCCGTCAGCCGCCCCGACCTCCACGAACACCCCGGGGGCCTGAGCGAGGCACGGGGGCAAGGGAAGGGTTAGTTGATGCTGCTATGGAGATGGTTTTGGGATGTCCCTGGGAATGAAACTACAAGTAACACATGAGGATATTGGATGTAACTAAAGGATCTTCAAGAACAGTTTGATGGAGGGAAGGTAAGAGAAGGGAAGGAAAGAAAACGACGAAGGGATATCCTGGAGTACCTCAGATCCAGGGGAGACGTGAAGGAAGATGTTGGTCTGGCAGTCAATTGATGAATGAATACACAGAAAAATAACATGTCAAGGTATTTAGGATTTAGAAAACCGCTAGACAGTCCAACAACGTAGCCTGTTAGCATTAGAAAACACACGATTGAACCTGATGGAAGCGATTCAGCCCGTTACTTAATATCTCTCACTCTGTTTTTTCTCACTTCTTCCCTTTAACTTAACGCCTCTGTAGTTTTTCTTCCCATCCCCCTTTCGTTTCCTTTCCTTTCCTGTTTTTTTCCCTCCCTCTCCTCTCCTTTCCTCTCCTCTCCCTTTTTACCTTTCCTTTCCTTTCCTCTCCTTTCTTTTCCCTTCCTTTCCTTTCCTTTGCTCTCCCTTCCTTTCATTCTGCACCATTTTCCCTCCCTTCATTCCCTCAACTATTTTCTTGTTGCATATCTCCACTTGCCGTCCTCACATTGCTCATCCTCTCAAAACACTAAATCAAAAAGCCTACCTGCGCCATTGAATACCTGGAGCTCTCCCCTGACTCTTCCTTACCTGATCCTTCCATAGGTTCTCGAGGGTGACCTGCAGTTTGTCCCACTCAAGCAGCTCCCTCCAGGGCATCCGCTCCGTATGCAGCAGCGAGGTGTTGGGGCTCGGCGGCGGGGGGAAGAGGTACTTATCCCGAAGAAGCAGCACGAAGTCGGAGCCCTTCATTTTTTTGATACCAGCCATGTAGGTTTCCACGCATTCTGAAGGAAGGAAGGCGATGGAGCGGCGGGGGTGGTGGCGAGTTGTA
Organism: Eriocheir sinensis; assembly: GCF_024679095.1. Lineage (NCBI taxonomy): Eukaryota > Metazoa > Arthropoda > Malacostraca > Decapoda > Varunidae > Eriocheir > Eriocheir sinensis. The sequence continues at coordinate 13,803,898 of NC_066536.1, forward strand.
TTTGGGGCCATAATCTTTAACATTTCAGCGCCCAAGCACACATATTTGACAAGGCTTTCGTAGGAGTTTTGGGCATTTCCAGGGATAGCTTGAGGACTCTTGTGGTAGTTTGACTCTTATCCTGTACCTTAAACCTAAAAAAGCTCTCATGGGAACCCGACTAATCTCCTTTTTGGCCTTTGGAACTAGTTGATGTGAACGGCGGATGCGTCTGAGAGTACCGACCATAGTGTTGGCGTGAAGTTATAAATATGGGATAATTAGCAACAAAACGTATTAAAAGGGGATATTCTCGAAGCACAGGGAAACACCACAAAGAATAGCAACATTACGTAATTAGGGTCAGTCAAAGAGTATTATGATGGGGGTACTGAAGCCAAAAACGCATGAATATATAGCATACTAACATACTACTTCCTGAAGAGTATGTCAATGGAAAGTGAGCCAGGAAGGTATATTAAAACGATGTGGCCAAATAGATGGAGGCAGAGGAAGCTACATAGAGGGAAGGATGAGGAGAGGGAAATTGAGCAGAATGAAAGGAAAGGAGAGTAAAGGAAAGGAAGGTAAGGGAAAGGAAAGGAAAGGAAAGGAAAAGAAAGGAAAGAAAGGAAGTACAATGAAAGGAAAGGAAAGCAAGCAAAGCAAAACAAAGGAAGAAAAGCAAGGGAAGTGAAGGGAGGGAAGGGAACGGAAAGGAAAGAAAATGAAAAGAGAGGAAAGGAAAGGAAACGAAACGTTACAAAAAAAAAAAAGAGAGAGAAGGGGGTAAGAAAAACAGGAGGGGCGTTGGAGGGAATGAGAAGTGAAAAGAAAAAAAGAGAGGAAAGGAAAGACAACAATGAAACAAGAAAAGGAAAGGTGCATACGTGGAAACACAAAAACGGGGAAGGGATTAGGTAGAGGGGGAGAGAGAAGTAAGTGACCAACCCGCCGTACCCAAGTCACACGAGGCGGTAGGGTCAGTAGGGCCTGGTGGGGATGTCCATGAGGCAAGCATAAGGACGGCGGCCAGCATACCCAGCGCCGCCACCACCAGCTGCAGCCCGACCACCCTCAGCCCTCCTTGGCCCTTCATCCCGGGGACCGCTGCACCGCCCACGCCGTCCCTCCCTTCCTCCTCGGCCCAGCCCTTCCGTGTTCGTGGGCTCTCTGTGTCGAAGTAAAAATAGCATGTTAGTTCTGCTTTCTCTTTTCCTCGTCCTTGTCATCGTCGTCAGCATTCTTCTTCCTCTTTTCTATTTTTTGTTGCTTTTTTTATATATTTACAGTAAATGGAGACAATCTGAACAAAAATAATGATGATAATACTAAGAAGAAGAAGAAGAAGAGAACAAAAAGATGAAAACAAAAGAAGAAGAAAAAGAAGAAGAAAATAAAAAGATGATGAAATAAAAATAAAAATAATAATAATAATAAAAATAAAAATAATAATAATAATAATAATAATAATAATAATAATAATAATAATAATAATAATAATAATAATAATAATAATAATAATAATAATAATAATCGGGAAAGAGAGGAAAGGAATAGAGAAGGAAAAAACAGAAAGAAAAAAGGAAAGAGAAAAATAAGAGTACTACGTCAAATATTATTCCTGAAAAAAAAGAGAAAAAGATGAACTCCCGACCCTCAAAAAATAAAAAAATAAATAAATAAATGAAAACGATATGAGGTGAAAACTGTGAGAATGTTAAAAGTTTGTACAGGAGCATCACCACAAAACAAATCTTCCAGTCTTTTACATACCTATATGATAACAACTAAGAATATATGAATGTTTTGCAAGCTGTGCCTCTGTAGTACAACACAAGCATCTTATCAAAACAATTATTGAACTCTCGACTTCATTTTCTTCTTGTGATTTCCTTGTCTGAGGCAATGAAGACAACAGTTACTATTATCTTCTTTTTATTTTTATTTTTCATCTATCTTTTCATCTTTTTTTATTTTTCTTGTTTTTTCTTTCTTTCTTTCTTTTTCCTTTCTTTTTTTTTCTTTCTTCTTCTTCTTCTTCTTCCTTCCTTCCTTCCTTCCTTTTTTTTTCTTTCTTTCTTTCTTTCTTTCTCCTTCTTTTTCTTTTTCTTTTTCTTTTTCTTCTCCTTCTTCTTTTCTTCTTCTTCTTCTTCTTTCCTGTTTTTTTAATTTTTTTTATTTGCATCATCATCATCATCATCATCATCATCATCAATATTATCACCATTATGCATACGATAGCGCTGTTACCTGAGAAATCCTACACACGCAATGAGAAAAAATAACAATCGAAAATAACGCACGGGTCCACCTTCACAAATAATACGTAGTAGCCTACCACCACATGACGTTCTCACAGGCAGGCATCCCTCACATACACAACCCATCACTGCCTTCACCATAACAACAACAACAACAACAACCCGGAGACACTTACCCAAATCAAGCCAAAGGCCACCAAATCACCAAAAGCCGCCTCCTTCCCACCAACAACCTGCACGGGCTTAGAGGAAATACGCCACGAAAACCACGGTCCAACAACAGCGACTGCATAACATGCCTGGCAGCCTCGAGAGAGAAAAGAGAAACAAGGAAAACAGGAGGAATATACGAGTTTCCTCCGACCGTACGTATAGATTCTTAGGCAAGTCAGTCAGTCACCCTCCGCACACTTTCGGGTTTGATTCTCTTTCCGTGGTTTTTACTGTCCCGTGGCGTGGGTTCGTGTGATCTTCATGTGCGGGAAAGTCTGAGCGTGGGTTGAGGTTAAGGAGTGTGAACGAGTCTCCTCCCCTGGAACGTCCTTGCAGGGTTGTCGTGCTAGAGATTGCCCCGCCCCGCCACGCACGCAAGCTGGCAGGGTCGCTCAGCTCGTCCCCGTCCTACCAGTTTTCCTCCCCGTCTTGCTCATGACCTGAACACTCGTAGAACCTTGGACGCTGCATGGGAGGCGATTAAGAATAGCAAGTCGAGAGCCCTATAAACCTTTGCTATAATGGTGAGCTATTTCGAATGTGTGTGTGTGTGTGTGTGTGTGTGATCTTACACGTAAATAAGAATAGCAAGTCGAGAGCCCTATAAACCTTTGCTATAATGGTGAGCTATTTCGAATGTGTGTGTGTGTGTGTGTGTGTGTGATCTTACACGTAAATGAGTCAGTCGTAAATCCTAGTATATTATTACGAAGTTGCTGCAGCATATACGGGCAGCCCCACAGCTTCGTATCGGCACTGATCCCTTCCGTGTACTCCCCTGCCGCCTCAGGTGCTGTACCAGAGCAACGTGGTGATCACCGTCTCCCTGTTGGCGCTGTCAACGATGCTCCTCGTCAACTACATCACCAACCATGACGTGAACTTCCTGCCTTGGTTGTCATATGACTGCGCACAAGGTTAGGCACACGTATAGTACCGCATTTATTAAAATAGTGCGGCTTTCGAGCTTTGGTGGTGCTGTGGTTCATAGGCCAAAGACAGTGAGTGGCTGCGTGATGACCTACTGCAAATAGTTGTTCGTGGTCTCATGTGCAAAGCGGATGAGCCACATTCCTCGCACAGATGACCTCTTAATTTTTGCTTGCTTTCAATATTATTTTAGCTCATTGTAGATACTGTTGTTAGTTATGTCTCATTAAATTCTTTCTTTATAAACGTTTTAATTGTTGCTATCTACGCATTTTCCTGTCAGTTGTTGTTTTTTTTCTCTCTCTCTCCATCATGACCCTCTCATCACAGTCTTGTGTTAGGTCGTCTTCATTTTCTTGTCTTTACTCCCATATTCACTGCATGGCAAGGTGGATGTAACTTATGTACTGTACACATATGAGCACGGGCATGGTATCTGGATGGTGTTTGCAGGCTAAATGCTTTCGTGTTACCTGTGGCGACAAACTAATGAGTAACGCCTGACGAACAGAGTGTCTTGAGAGGTACTTCCAAGGGGCGCCGAGGTCTAATGACCCAGCACTCCTGGAGATAGTGCGACAAAGGTATATCTTCCCCCCGCCTCGCCGCCCCAACACCGATCCCTTCGACATCGACGAGCCGGTCTGGTCAAAACTGGCTGACTGGAATCTGATGCAGCAGAGGCTGTTGCAGATATGGCAGGGACAGGTTAGTTGACTCAGACGCTCTCCTATAAGATGACTGTCGTATTTAGATATGTTCTTCATTTCATCTTGTAATTTTCTCTCTCCTTCACGTTGCACAAAGTTCTCCTGCCGTAGTCTAACACTCGCTGATATAATAGACTTTCATACCAAACCGAGCCGCCTCGAATGTTTTTAATTCCTTTCTCGTCCCTTCTTCCATTGTCGATCTGTTTGAAGGTCCTTTATTTGCTTGTCGTTACTTGTTGCCTGTAGTTTCATTCCCAGGGACATCCCAAACCCATCCCCATAACATCATCAACTGACCTTTCCCTTCCCCCGTGCCTCGCTCAGGCCCCCGGGGTGTTCGTGGAGGTCGGGGCGTCTGACGGGGAGTTCATGAGCCAGACGCTGGTGCTGGAGAGGAACCTGAGCTGGACGGGGCTGCTGGTGGAGCCTGACCCAAGGGCCTTCGCCATCATGCAGCAGCGCCGCCGCAACGCCTGGACCTCTTCCGCCTGCATCCACCACAGTCCACCCGTCTCCGTACGTATACGTGAATGAATAATGGGGTTTAAGAAGCTGAAGGTACATGTGGTTATTATTATTATTATTATTATTATTATTATTATTATTATTATTATTATTATTATTATTATGAGACTAAACAGGCAGAGAGGGAGGCGTGCAGACACTATACGCTGCCCATTCAACAGTCCCCGAACACCAAAAACACCTGAGACGCCGAGAAAGAGAAAATGAAAGTGAATGTCATGAGAGAGGAGAAAGAGGGCGAGGAGATTACGGCAAAGTAAAAAGATCAAGAAACAAAGCGAAGGACCTTGTTTGTCACCCACCAGATAGGGAGTGTTGGGACGCCCATGAAGACCGGGTGCACGGCTGTGGCTGTGAGTCCGAATCTACACTCTAGAACTAGATGCCTCTTGGTTGGTTAGCTCATCCGCCTTTTGATGGTTAGCTCATTCGCCCTTTGACAGGTCATATATTTCGTCCTGCTGGGTGTCTTGTCACCCCCCTCACTGGATAGCCCAGGGGGGGAAGGGGAGGAACTGGTTTACTGGGTTTAGTCGCCGACAGTCCG